>NW_026594428.1:18082005-18168494 GCF_907164565.1 Psammomys obesus
GAAGGAAGGAAGGAAGGAAGGAAGGAAGGAAGGAAGGAAGGAAGGAAGAAGACAGAAAGGCAGGAAGGAAAAAATGAAGGAAGAAAGCTTGGAACTGACACATGTTAAAATTATCAAACATGAGATTTTGATGTTTATGATGGCATTATAATTATGATTATGATGGCATTGTATATGATCAGAAAGTTAAAAATTAGGGACATGTGTTTGAATAACCAAATAAAACCTCTCGAGTTAAAGTACTATGTTTGAAATGAAAAATACATGAGATGAAATAACTAGCAGATTAAACTACTTATAAATATCAGATAAACTGCACAGAAAAACAAAAATAGGTACACTTGAGGACAGCGATATATCCATGAGCCTCACTGGACCAATGCAGATTGGGCTCCCAAAACCAAGGGACTCAAAGAGGGTCAAGAGAATAGGAAAAATATTGGCAGGAATAACTGTTGAAACTTTTCCAAATACAATAAAAACCATAGTCTCACAAACCCTAGAATTTCAAATAACCCCAAACACAACGAACCTGTTAAATTACAGCTATTTTTTCCTAATCAGACCGCTCAAATAGGTCCGTGACAAATAAGAACAAGAACGGTGGGCGGAGCTGCGCTCAGTAGCAGACCTCCTGTTAGCACCATGGACAGCAAAAAAAGGCATCTCTAGCAAAGAATTACTAAGCAGGGCTTCCTAGGCAGATACAACTTCACTTGGAGCTACCTTTCTCCGCCTTTTTGAGACACACATTGTTCTGCAATCATCTTTGTAGCCATGCCAGAGAGAAATTATTATATAAAAACTTGAGTTGAATTGCTGTGGCATTGATCAGAGTATTGATCATGGCACCTCTATCTCAATATTATGATCTTTCCATCCTGGATAAAAACATCTATTAATAAGCTCTGAGTCAATGGTTCTAAGCACTGCACACAGGGGAACAGAGTTAAGGGATTCATTCTTCTGTAGAAAAGACTCCCGTGAGAGTGCATAGCTGCTTAGACCCTACGCATCTTTTCTGCAGAAATGGCTGGAAATCTCTGGACCCATCAGTGATCTTGGTGTCTTCAATCTTAAAGCCATAGACTCTTCCAGTGGAGACAATCCTGCCTTACATAATAAGTACTTGGTGTTGCAAATCAACCTGACAGTTTCTCTCATCAATTAAACACTCTAATTTTCCACTATGGACCAGAAGCTGAAGACAATTGAAAGAAAGATGAATGTAGCTTGGTCTCTCCTTTACTCTTAGTAAAGATATAAGTAAAAAGTTCCGAAGGCCATGGTAAGGATGTGAAGAAAGTATGTCACAGTCCAGGAGTGCCTGTGAGGTCAGTTATACAAAACGGCAGTAAAGGTGGAGGTGGCGCGTTTCCAGCAGCGCTGCTTATAGCCTCAGGAAAGAAGTTGATGGTTTATACTTCTTCAGGCAGGCTATTACAGGAGTCTTTTATTTAAAGCAGTACCAGCTGCTATAACATGCAAATCTCCAAATACACAAAGGCTTGAGCAAGATAAAAGGCAGAATTTTATTTTCTCCTGATACCACAGTAAAGGACAGAGGAGAGGAGAAGGAGCAGCTCACACAGGCTAAGAGCTGTTCTATCATCTTCAACTTGTGACTCCAAGGCATCTCTCAGATACACCCACCACCAGGAAGCAAAAGAAAAACAAAATTCAGTCCCTGGAAACAATAAATAAATTATCCCATACAAATCACAGTGGTTTTTCTGTTTCCTGCTGATAGCCTCGGATCCAGGGGAAAAACACTTCCATGCGGTTTATCCCCACCAAAATAGACAAGAATTATAGTAAGGTCATGTAAACCCAGATTTGGGGGCTGGAGAAATGGCTCAGAGGTTAAGAGAACTGTCTGCTCTTCCAGACGTTCTGAGTTCAATTCCTAGCAACCACATGGTGGCTCACAACCATCTATAATGAGATCTGGTGCCCTCTTCTGTTGTGTAGGCGCACATGCGGGCAGAACACTGTATACATAATAATCAAATCTTTTTAAAATTTTAAATAAATAAATAGACCCAGATTCAAAAACAAATTCTTGAGTTTTTCTGCTGCTGCGTAGGACTTCCACTACAAGCTGTACTTTGTAATTACAATAATAAAGGCCTCATCAGCATGTCCCTTTCAGACTGTTCTGCATAACAAAATACAGATTTCCTTCACCCTGTCGTCAAAAGAATAAATATTTTGATATTCCCAAAGTGGAGTTTTTATGGCTCCAGGAGAAAGATATGAAGACCAATCTCCTATTTTCATGAGAAACTGCATTTACAGAGAAAAAAAAAAAGAAAAAAACAAACAAAGGGTAAATTTTGACATAGTATTGAGTAAGGGAAATGTTACTTTTCCTCTCTTAAATTGAATAAAAACACTATTGACAGTACAGGCTTACTTGTGTGAAGTGGCTAAGAGCCTGTCACCTCTGCTACACCCTGCTGGGTAGAGGTCAGGGTGCTGTCAGCTATCCTTCTCAAGGATGTGTTCACATAATGTTATCAGGGGGAAATTATAGGTGGCTCAGGATGAGGTCCGAGACAGCCTTAGTTTCGTGCATGGAAGACCTACCACTGGTAACAGTTGCATCAAATTCCCTGGAAGGCATTTTTAAATGGTAGTTACATAAAATGCTTTTTATTTCTGATGTTTGAAAGAAACTTCAGAAAGGCTTATGTTTAAAAATAAGTTGTTTTAATTGATGATTGCTGCTCCTTGACATGACCAAAGACAGAGGTCAGGTACAATTGTTCATTTTAATGGATGCTTTCTCTAGCTCGCTGTCAATTGTTCCTGACCTTCTGTACTTCTTACATGAATACATCAACATCTTTTTCTTCTCTTTCCTGGAAATTAGTACTTTCAGCAAGTTCATATGATAAAATCCAATCTTTGCAGTATCCTGATTTACATGTAAAAAGTACAAACAGGGAAAACCTCCAAGTTTTAGCACACACTTTCTGCTGCTGCCTTAACCAATATCTGTGTTTATAAATTACTGCTTTGCTAACAAGGGAATTCTTTCACTAGTACCCTTGACTAGATATCTCATTTGTCAAAAGAAATATTGGAAATTTCAAGACAAAGGTCTATAATCTTGATTGTACACTTGTGTAGTACATGATTGAAATGAAAGAACAACATGTGACTGCAAGGCAGAGGAACCGTCATGGGGAAGGCCTTATGCTACAGTGCTCATCGATGGTAGCCACCAATACACCCAGGTTGTTATGACAGCACTGTTCACAGCACTGTTACCTCCTTCACATCTTCACGTACTGCCCCTCCCAACAGTTTGGAGACTCCGAGGAGTGAGCAGATTGTTTTCTGCTTCTTCTAATCTCCTCTCAATATATTCAAGCTCTTACCTGGTGTTGTGTGCTAGCCTGAAACTATGTGCTTTTTCTCCTCTGTCCCATTCCGACATTTTTGTGGAAACAAACAATGGCCCAAACCTCTGCCCAGGAAAAAAAAGAAAGGAAACAGTGTTTACGATCTGAAGTATAGTTTCGTTCCACATAAACAGAAGTGACCCTTTTCTGATACAAATAAGATATTCTAATTACATGTGGCTTTTTGTATCAGCCCTAGTGAATCAGGACAGCTCATCCCAAGAACAGACTGAAGTGCCCAGTGGGCCAATTTTTAGCACTTAACTATGTTGAACTCAGGAGTTTAAAGGGAAGTTAAATGGACTATTGGCAGCCAAAAATAATAGAATGAAAACCAACATTAGTTGACTAATTTGTAAGGAGTTCTACAAACTATGGAATGGAGATGTTCACAATTGATACTGTCCTTCTGAGAGACACAGGAGAATAGAGGTCAAGCACACTGACTCAGAGATAGTGCCTCCTCATGGATTCGAGACACTGAGTATTCCCATTCTGCATCACGCCACACCTCTCTTGTAAAAAGGACTAACCATGGTCCTTTTTACCAATCATGTTTCACAGAGTTGAGGACTAAATGAATTCAAACATACAAAGGTATTAGAACATCTCCTGGTAAGTGATTTGTTAGATGTCAGCTAGGATGCTTTGAGGGATCTTGCCCTCCTAAGCCATCCCTAGGAAATTACCATAATAGCACAATATGAATCTCTCATCCTGTTGTTTTGGGGCCTGGTCCTCTTGTTCTTCCTTCCTCTGTCTCCTCCTGCTCCCTATTATTGTTTCTCTCCTTTTGCCTCTTTCTTCTTCACCTTTGACTGAGCATCTTATCTTCATCATGGGTCAGATTTCTCAGTGGCATCCTTGTCACACCTGATTTGTCCCTCCCCTTTGTGCTGCCCTCCTCAGTGCATACTCCCCTTGGCTTCTTGACAGAACATTGGGATTCAGTCAGGTTGTTTATCCCAACCAGGATCACCTTCTCTAATGTCTACTGTTACTGTGGTGACAGCCACACTGTACTTTCCAATCACAGCTTTTGGCAACCCATACGTCTTTCAAGCCTCCACTGGGCTTAAAGAGAAGCAGCTCAGTACTCTTCTGGAATGCTGTGTGAGCCTCATACTTCTCTACATCTAGGACCTGGGAAGCATCCTCATCCCCAGCGCATTCTTGTCTATTCATGCCTTCTGAGCTTTTCACTTCTCACTGGGTGACACGTGGTGCCCAGTCTGCTCCCAGGACCTGGTAGGCTGATGTACTAAGATCATTACAACCTCCTGTCTTAGAAAGCCAAGAAAAATTCATGCAAATTTGGGGCATCTTTGGAATATGATGCAGAAGGCAGGCCAAAACTGTGGCAATATGAGAAATATCTCTATCTCTATCTCTCTCTCACACACACACACACATACACACACACTCACCACAGAAAGCAAAAAGTTCCAAAAACAAAAGGTTCTGTTCTTGGATCACCTGAGTATCAAATCCATTGCCAGGCTATCATTTTTCATATCACAAAATCCATATCTAGAACTATACATATTGGAAGCCTACATGGTCATCTTTTTAGTTCTGTCTTGTTTTGTTTTCTCTCACATCCCCAACAGAGTTTATAGGAACTCTTTTCATTCACCACTTACCAGGCCATCTTTCTGTCCATCACAGGGGAGTGTAGCACTTGACCTTCCAAGAATATCATAGCTGTGCTGCTGGGACATTTCAGATATAGCAGTGCACCTCTGTATGGAAGAATGAGGACAAGGTTGAGCCAGAGTTTGAAGGCTGATTACAGAAAATTAAGTGGTCATGAATGAGACAACAACAAAAAGAAAGAGCATGATACCTCCAGCCTAAGAAGTAGATTCAGGGACACAGGGGTTTCTTGTGGTTACTTAATATTTTATATTTAAATGCCATTAGTGATGAAGAGATGGTGCTGACGTACCTGTGGTTTGAACTGGAAGAGACCTCAACTGTATAATCCAGGAGCATAGGACCTGGAGGACCTGGTAGTGGAAAGGGGACCGTCTGTAAGGCCTGTGTTTAGGATGCCAGGAGCTGTTTGCAATGGTCCTTCAGGGCAAAAGTATCTTAGTATTATTTATTATTAATGTGCACCTTTTAGTTCTTCCATGTTGGCCAAAATTTTGGATCCTATTGTCTGCACTCCAGGTTCTCTCCTTAGTTTTACAGAAAGGGCCAACTGTAAGTGGCTGCATACGCTTGGGTTTCTGGTCTCTTCTGGGTTGGGTGCTAGATACTCAGAAGAAGCAATGCATCTGGAGGAGGCCATGTTTCTTTGTGTGGGACAAACACACACATGGAAATGGACATTTGATGCCAGGAGGAGCACGTCTTCTCTGAGCAATGCTATCAGAGCTTAGTGACTTGCAAATGTTGGTGTTTCTTCACTGTCACACCTGAACATTGTTTCCTTCACTTCTGAATGTGGGGCTGTTGACTAGTTCTTTTAGCTGAGACATGCCCCATGAGTTTGCGTGCCTACTCATCAGGCACAAAGGGGAAAGAAGAGAAGTGTGCGTAATTGGAGGATGGTGATAAGAACAATGTGAATGTGACTTCTAACGTAGGATGGGATGAAGTTGTTTGTTTTTTTTTTTTTTTTTAATCTCATATTTCATGCAGGGCTGGGCTGAGGATGTGGCAGGCATGGCGTATGCCCTACGTTCACTGCCAGAGGGGGCTCCCTGCCTGCCACAGGTGAGAGCCAGCTCTGGGGTGCCTGTCCCTATGGGAATGGGGGGCTGGCGTGGGCCTGGTGGGGGAGAGGTGGGGAAGGATTGGTTCCCTCAGAATCTGAATTCTCTTTCCTGAATGTATTTTTTCCAGATCATAAATGGAATTACAACCAATCAAACCCTTATGGTCAGTTTTTCTCACAGCTGTCTCTGGAACACTATGGAACAATATAAAACGTGCACCCACATTTGCAAAGGCTACCTCATTTTCTTAAGTGACTCTGAGTCTGAGGGCTTTATCCGCCCGACAGCAACTCTTCATTCAACAGGAAGCGTCAGCTGTGTTTCATAAGGGCACCAACCCCAAAGTAAAATAAATTATGTCTATAAAAAATAGGACATTAAATGATAGCCCTGGAAATAATACATTTTCTCTTAATGTTTATTCAAAAAAAAGTTATCATTTTCACTCTTGCTTCTCAATGTCATATTATCCTCTTCCCATGCCTATATTCTTTTTTTTCTACTTATTTCTTCTCTATTATTCAATAAAGGGCCTATTCCTTTGCATGCATGGCAGTTGATCTCTATGGCCTACCTCAGAGCCCTTTACAAAAGCCACCCATATTCAACCCACACCACTCTCCACATTTTGGTGGTTCCTTTTGTCTTTCTCTGATATGAGTGGTCACCTCTGCCCACCCCAAACCCTCACATCCTACAGCATCTCGTGTGCACACCCCATAAGTGGCTTTCAGCTCCAAGCACTGAAAGCACTGTCTCAAGAGAAAGGACTTGTGGTCCATGGAGTGGCCCTGGAACCTTTATCTTATATTCAAAGGGGGAAAGCAAACACTTTCCAGTGCATGTCTAACGCATTCAGCCCGTTCTGCAGCCAGGTTATTGGCAGTTCAACCGTTTTGGCTCCTGCAAGCAGCCGCCTGACAGCCCTCAGAGCTACTGGCTTCCCGGGACTCCTCACCTGTCTTTCTAACCTCCTCTGCCTTCCCTCTTTTGGCAGTGGTCCGTGTATATCCGAGCCGCTGTCCGGAAAGAGAAAGGCCTGCCCATTCTTGTGGAGCTCCTCCGAATAGACCACGACCGTGTGGTGTGCGCAGTGGCCACAGCCCTACGGAACATGGCCCTGGATGTCAGAAACAAGGAACTCATCGGTATGTCCTCTCACTCAGGGTCCCAGGTCTTTGCACAGGTGTGTGTATGTGGTGACTTCCTCCACAGAGCATACACATGTGTGGTGTCAGTGTGTTTTATCAGGAGCTGTGATTCCGTTCTCTCCTGCTTGGATGAATGCACTGGTTGGCCCTGTAGAATGTGAAAGGAAAATGTGGTTTCTAATCCTTGCAAGCGGAAAATGGTCGCCGTGCTTCACGTTTAACCCCTTGGACCCAACGTTCTGAACTTCTACTGGGCAGTTTACTTCCTACGTGATGAAATTAAGATGCCTGATAGAATGCCTGCTCCTTTCCTCCCACTCTCTGTTGTTACTCATTTATATGGCTAGTCATCTATTCCTATATAATTTATTTTCATCCTACTTAAAATTCAATAATCGCCCCTGAGAACCATGAAAGGTCTTTGACTAAGGAACCATTAAAGAGGTAATGTATGCATGCGCCTCTTCTACAAATGATTCTTCATTCCCTACAAGTTCCGGGTCAGTCCTAGGTCCAGAGATTTATACCAATGAGTGAAACAGACAGGAAGCCCTGGTTTCCCATATACTCAGGATAAGTCCATATACAATAACCAAAACAAATACATGAGTCACATGCTGGCAAGAAGTGTTCTTCAGGGGAAAGAGGCAACAGAATTGTCACTGCTGAGTTTGCAATTTTTTTCAGTTGAGTTTAAATTCACCATTTTAAAATATGTAATTCCATGGCATTCGTGTTTTTCTAATATCGGATAATTGCCACCTTTGGGATCCAAAAGATTTTCCTCATCCCCAAAGAAATCTGTACCCATTAAGCAGACACTCATCCTCCAAGGTGCTTCATGACAATAGACTCCCCTGGTCTGGACTCCCTATATGAAGAATGATGAAACACATGAGCTTTTGTGCCATAGGTCTTGGATTTTCAGAACAGTGGTGGTTTGTTTTCTTAAACATTAATAAATTATAATTGGATAACTGGAGTGCAAAGTGGCATTAATACACACAGTGTGAAATAGTCAAAACAAGTTACAGTTAACATAGAA
Organism: Psammomys obesus; assembly: GCF_907164565.1. NCBI lineage: Eukaryota > Metazoa > Chordata > Mammalia > Rodentia > Muridae > Psammomys > Psammomys obesus. The sequence goes on from NW_026594428.1 coordinate 18,090,338, forward strand.
CCCAACTAATGTCAGGGTCTGCATATAGAGCTCATGCTGTCCTTGGGTACAGCGTATACATAGATACATTAAATAGCTGAGGCTGGCTTCAAAGTTGTAAACACTCTATCTCAGCCTCCCTGTGCTAGGATATAGACCTGAACCACATGCTGGAACCAATATTTATCTGTAGTAGAACATTTTAATGTTACTCTGTAATTAAAAATAAAGATTCTTTTTCTAATCGTACCTTTGACCAACATCATCCTGTGTCTTCCAGCCTGCAGCCTCCAGTGACCAGTATTCTGTTCTTGCTTCTGAGTTCATTCTTTATATTCTACATTAAAATTATATATATTATATATTATTTTCCTCGCCATAGTCCCATCCATGATGTCACAAATCTCATCAGTTCCTACTGGTTTAAGTCTGAGGAACAATTCATTGTATACTCCCCTTTCCTTCTTTCTTTCTTTCTTTCTTTCTTTCTTTCTTTCTTTCTTTCTTTCTTTCCTTCTTTCTTTCTTTCCTTCTTCCTTCCTTCCTTCCTTTCTTCCTTCCTTCCTTTCATTTATTTATTTATTTAGTCACTATACATCCTAATCATAGCCCCTTCCCTCCTCTTCTCCTGGTCCCATCCTCCCTCTGTCTTCTTCCTATCTCCCTTCCCCTACCCCTCAGAAAAGGGGAGCCCCTCCACAAACCCATCCCAGTACATCAAGTCATATCAAGATTGAGTGCATCCTCTTCCTCGGTAGCCTCATAAGGCCACCACGCCAGAGGGGAGTGACCAAAAAGCATGCAACAGAGTCCTTGTCAGACACAGCCCTTGCTCGCCTTACTAGGGAACCCACATGAAGATCAAGCAGGCACACACTCTTTCCCACAAGGCTCTCTGCACTGCCCCCAGTGTTTGGCTGAGAGTCTCAGAATCTGTTTCAATCTATTGCTTGGTAGAGCCTCTCAGAGGACAGCTACACTACACTCCCTTCTGCAAGCATAGCAGAGTGTCATTAATAGTGTCGGGGGTTTGGCTCTCTTTCTTGGTGTGAGTCTCAAGTTGGGCCAGGCATTGGTTGGACAGTCCCTCAATTTGCACTCTATCTTTATCCCTATACCTCTTGTTGGCAAGGTAAATTTGGGGTAGAAGTTTTGTAGGTGGGTTGGAGTTCCCCTCTCTCCACTTGGAGTCCTTTCTGGTTAGAAGGTATCCTCATCAGTCTCCATGACCCCTGGTACTACAGGTCTCCAGCTTGTCTCAGAGATGCCTCTGCCCATGGTTTCTCTTCTCTCTGAAGGCCCTGTGTCCTACCCCTGCCCTTGACCACTGCTCTCCCCAGGTCTTATCACCACCCTCATTTCTCTCCTTGCTTCCTCTCCTATCCTGTTCCCTCTCTCCAGCCAATTCTGCTGTCTGTTCTATTTCCGCTTCTGAGTTAAATTCAAACATATTTCCTTGGATCCTTCTTGTTACTTACCTTTTTTGGGTCTGTGAGTTGTAGTATAGTTATCCTATACTGTATGGCTAATATCTGTTTATAAGTAAATATGTACTATGTATGTCTTTCTGGGCCTGGGTTACCTCACTCAGGATGATCTTTTCTAGTTCCACCCATTTGCCAGCAAATTTGATGATGTCATTGTTTTTTAATAGCTGAGTATTCCATTGTGTAAATGTCCCACAGTTTCTTTACCCATTCTTTGGGTGAGGGAAATCTGTGTTGTTTCCAGTTTCTGGCTGTTATGAATAAAGTTGCTATGAACATAATTGAGCAAATGTACTTCTTGTGTGGTGGAGCATCTTAGTGTATACCCAGGAGTGGTATAGCTATACCCCACTTTCCTGATATATTCAGCCACCAATGACTACAGGGTGTGATATTTTCCCAGGAATTGAATTGCTGGATCATATGGTAATTCTATTTTCACTTTTTAAATGTAACTTCTATAGCATTTTCCATGATGCCTGTATTAATTTAAAATCCCACCATCAAAACATGAAGAAAGATTCTTCTTCTCCACACCTATCATTGTTTATAAAAGCTGTTCTGCCAAGTGCAAAGTGATGTCTCATTGTAGTTTAATTTGTATTTCCATAATGATTAGTAATGTGGAGTGTTTTTGCGACTGTTTCTCAATGTCTCCTTTGAGACATGCCTACTCATATCCTTTGCTCATTTTTAAAATGGGCTGTTTTCCTGCTGTTGGGTTTGATTCTCTGTGTATGTTGGTATTAACCCCTTGTCAGGTTTTGGCTTTGGAACATTTTATCTCAACCCACTGGTGACATTCTGATGCTGTCAGTCATTCACAGCCTCAGCAGAACATTTTTTGTTTTTTTTAAATTTTATTTATTTTCATTAATTACAGTTTATTCACTTTGTATCCCCCCTGTAGCTCCCTTCCTTTTCCCCTCCCAATCCCACCATCCCTCCCTCTTCTCCACCCATGCCCCTCTCCTGGTCCACTGATAGCAGAGGTCCTCCTCCCCTTCCTTTTGATCCTAGTCTATCTGGTCTCATCAAGACTGGATGCATTGTCTTCCTCCGTGTCCCGGTAAGGCTGCCTCCCCCTGAGGGGGAGGTGATTAAAGAGCAGGCCAATCAGTTCATGTCAGAGATGGTCTCTCTTCCCATTACTAGGGTACCCACTTGGACACTGAGCTGCCATGGGCTACTTCTGTGCAGGGGTTCTAGGTTATCTCTATGAATGATCCTTGGTTAGAGTATCAGTCTCAGAAAAGACCCCTTTGAAGTGATCCTGCATGTATGTTTTGGGGTTTTTTATTTTTGTTTTTGTTTCTTTGTTTTGTTTGCTGAACTTTTAGGGTCATATCTAACGCCCAGACTCTTCTTGTGTAGCTTTTCCCTATATGTTTTTTTTTTTTTTTAGTTATACAGTCTCACATTTAATTCTGTAGTATATTTTGAGCCTAATTTTATATATTGGCTGAGATAAGAGTTCATTTTCATTCTCCTTTTTGCAGCTTTTCCACATCAAGGCTGTGGTTTTTAGTTGAGCACTTAAATTTGGGAATGGTTGGTAAGGAAACCTTTCAGAAAAGGCCTAAAAGAAGATGGCTATGTAGCTGTCTAGAAGGCAGAGAATCCAAGATGAAGGTGTAGCCTCTGCAGGTGATTCACCAGAAAGGGAGCTGGGAGCAAGGAATGGGTTTGGAGCCTTCAAGAGGTCTCCTTGCCTAGCAGAAATAATGGGATTCTAGATCAGAGAGGCCTTCTTGTGCCCCTGTCAGTAAGTAGGAGGGTCCAGGCCGAAGGCTGCTTGATGCCTGGAAACTTAAGAAGTCTCAGGAATCTGCAGGGAGATTCCACAAGCCCTCATAGATCACTGTCACAGTGGCAACACTGGAGCTGAGGAGATGGCAGAGCTCCTCACAGGCTCTCTGTGTGATTCATAGACGGTTTACAGGATGAAGTCTGACAGCAGTGCGGCAGGTGACAGTTACCAGTGGGTGGAATCTGGAATCTGATGGACTCCGGTCCAGGCAGCTGGACCAACCACTGAAGCCAAGGTACAGCTTACTGTACCATCTAGCAAACTTGAAAAAGCGAGATATGAGTGCAAAAGTGGGCAAAACTCTATTTCTGAACAATTGGAGACCCAGGCATGATGTGCGGAATAAACCCTCAGTGATCCAGAAACTGGATGCCTTTCTCCTACCATGCCCCAATGTACATCAGATTCTCTACCTAAAACTAAAGTATTTTCAGGTTTTCAGCCATTTATTGACTCAGAATAAAATCAGACTTCAGACCTGTCTTGTACGTGCATCCACTCATCATCCTAACAATATATTATAAAGAAGGAAGTAAACTTGCAAATTTAGTAGTTTTACTTAGTTTGAGTTTAATTTTAGTATTTGCAGATTCTGTGTGCTTTGTATATTTAAACTAAGCTATTGGATCAAAAGGTCACAGAGCCTTCTGCATATATACCTTTCCTTTCCTTCAATAGTTATTCCAGACAGGACCAGCACCAGGGCTTCCAATAAAAGCCTCATCACTCCTCTACAACATAGAGAAAAAAATCAATAGCTAATCAGTCTACTGCCTGGATGCTAAGTACTGGCTATTGTACGCCTGCGTATTTTATTTCTTTTGGTGGGTTAATATATAACAAAATGGTGAGCTATCGATTGGCTTTCTAGCTCCTGGGCCTGTCTTCTTTCTCCGAAGCCAGTTATCCAGTGGTCTGTCTGAACATGGAGTACTTCAAGCTCCATATTGCCCATTAAGCTGTTACTGTCAGATGTCACCAAGTAGGAAATGGAGGCAGTCATTCAGAAACAAGAGTTGAAAACACTGAAGCTACAGGCTTGAATGCAGCAACTTTTTGTGAATGAAAAGAGTAGAATTTAGCAAAACGTTAGATGCTGTTTAAGAGGAAGCACATGTTACTCTTGTCAACTAGTTGACTCTAAATACTGTATCAGAGTGATTTTATTTGTATACAGAAATGCTATACAGAACTTAATGCATTGAGAAGAAAGAAACAATGACTTTGAACCAAGAACAACAACAAAAAAGAAAGATGAGTGTGGCTATCTTGTCCTTTCTGTCAACTCTCTCTTTGTTTTGGTGACCTCATCTGAGTTCATGACCTTAAATGATCCACTTTCTGCAGGTGTCTGCTAACTCTGCACTCACCTCAGCAAATGGCACTTTCCCGAGAGAAGCTTGCTACATACCATCCATCAAACCACCCTACCTCCTTTCCTGATTATTAATAGAGATGACCCATATTTAAGATGTTTCCACTTACAGCCTTTCAACTTTACAATAATATGCACTCAGAAGAAACCTCTTTGAGTTTTGAATTTTCATTTTATCTCATGCTGATGATTTGTCATGCAATATTCTTTTTCAATACTGGGCAGTGGCATTAAGTGACAATTCCCAATGAGCCAGAGAATCACAGGGGAAAGAATTCGTGTTCTGCTGTGTGCTGTGTTGCTAAGCTGTGATCTTCAGTAAGTGGGTGTATTAAATACATTGGCTTACCATATTGTCAGCGTACAATGGCTTCTTGTTACATAACCTGACCTGATGAGGATTGCTGTGTGTAACATTATCTACTGGTCTTGTTTCTTTCCCCTCACTGGGACATGAGTTCATACGGAGTGGGTGCCTTGCCTTCTTCTCTGATGTGTTCCATGTGCCTGATACCATATGGAACGCCTAACAGGGACTTGATAAATATTTGCTGAATGGATAGCTGAGCTACATTTTTCCTGTCTAACTATCGCCTTAAATATGCTGTATCAGAAAAACATTAAGTAAACAAATTAAAGAACACATCAACCAGAGAAAAAGATTTCGTGCTGATGAACAACCAGAAAGTCAGCTCATTTTCTCCTTAACTGTTCTAGAAGCATGTGGGCACTTAGAATTCAGAAGGACTTCAGCTTTTTTCATCACTGGTTCTGAGATTTCAGTTTAAATCACAGCTCTCTTGGACTGTTCACTTAATTGGTGTGACAGTAAGTGGACAGCCACATTTGCATGGGAGGGATAGACCATCTTCAGAGGACTTCATTATCAAGAAGCTGTTGAGTAAGCCATAGTCATGCTACTGAGAAGCAAACCGTCCCACACTCAGGAGCTCGCTGCCTCTGCTCTCCTCATCTTCCCATGGATCTGTTTCCGTGATTATGTGTATGTCTCTGCAAACTGATAACTGTGCTATAGATAAATCCTGAATTCTTTTTATTGACCGTGGCACAGTAGCCGAGGTTAATGCATGTACATACATTCTTCACAACCTTCAGAAATGTTAATTATCCTTCTACGTAGTGAAGGCTGTTTAAAAAAAAAAAAAAAAAAGGATGGTAATAATTAGCTTTGGTGAAAAGTGTGTACCATACTGCATCACTTCATGTTTCCAGTTTGCTGCTCATTTCATGTGGACAGTTTTCAATGGAGGCCCAATCTCCACCCTTCACTAAACAAGCATATGTGAACTTGTACCTCTTGACCTCCTTTGTCATTGGAAGCCCAGCTCAGGTGTCCCTTTCGGATGGAAACTGCTTCCTTAACTCAGAACTTTGTGGGTAGCAAATACCTGAAAGGTCTTTTAGCTTTCCATTGTGTGATTTTCGCATTTGCACTGTACCCATCCCTGAAGGATCCAGGGATCCAGGAAGGGATACAGTTAGGGATGGAGTTGTACTTTATTCCTTATTATTTTGAAATTTAAGTTTTATTTCAAGAATTTTTATGCATGAGTATTTTCTTTATGTCATACCTAGGCCTTTCTCTCCCACTCTAACTCCTCCCATGTCCCCCCTTTCCTCTCTCTCAAATTATTGACCTCTTCCTCTTTCATTATTATTATTATTGGTGCATGTGCATGCACACGCCTGCTGAGTCCAGTTAATGTTGCTAGCGTGTATAGGTTCTTAAAGATGACCACCTGTGATTGGATAATCTCTCATGGTTCATCCCTGAGATCCATGTATTTTGATGTTCCCTAATGCCTGGAGCTTTTCTAGGCCCGTAATAGGCACTCAGAATATATTTGCTGAATGATTTCAGTGATTGCTAAACAGTACATGTTACTTATTATGAAGAGCAGATTTGGAGTGGGATTATGGGCTCACAAGTGACAAGAGGAATGAGTCAGGGAATAGACTGGCTCAGCCTTTTCCCACAGAGTCCAGGAACATGGGGAGATGGTGCCGATGCTGTGTCAAATCCAAGATTCTAAGCAGACGCACTCTGCTCATGATTTGGATGAGATTTGAGATTAGGTGGGAAATAACACTTTCCACATAAGACACATCCACTGCCAAAACCTCTGTGCTGGCAAGGCCTCTGCATCGAAGTCTGGGGCAGAGCCTATGCAGTACCTCCATGGCTTCTCTGGGTGTTGGTTCCTGGCCAAATTTCTGGCAGGCAAGGCAGGACTAGAATGTTGTCGTCATCCCTCTAACTCATTTGTGCATCTCTCTGAGATGACGAGAAGAGCATATCCATCACATCATGCACCAGAGCCCCTTTGCCTCTGCCTTCTGACTTGGTAAGACTTTCCCCAAACACTGTGGTCACCATGGGGTTCACCGGGACCCTTCACTGTTGTGAGCCATAAGAAACAAGCCTTCTTTAACTTGCCCTGATGCATGCTCATGTTATATGAGCTTCACTTTGGCTGGACTTCATACTTTGTCAGCTGGTGGGGGCTTCTCTCTGTGCACTGCCCTCCCTGCCTTCCTAACACCAAAGGAGGCACAGGCAGATCTGGATTTTCTTGAGGTCAACGAGGAGTTGTTTCCTACTATGAGTCCCTAAAAGACATGGAACACAGTCTCCCTATGCGTACCAGGTATGCAGCTCATACTTAGACACAGTAATGAGATCTGGAATGAAATAAGGACCATTTCTTACCTGTGAGTCACTTTCTCTCTAAACAGTAAACAACCTCAGTTCTCTAACCTGGGAAAGTTTGAATCACTCTTTTCTTTCATTATGGGCATTTACTGGGAAGGAGAAGACTACTCTACCCTAACTTTCTTTTCTTGTCCCAATTTATTTTAAATGTTTAGTTAGTTTTTCTTTATTTTTAAGGTATTTTTGGCTACTCTAAATGCTGACTAGAGTGTGCTGGAGATATTTAAAGAATGAGAGAAAATGTTCCATATTTAACCAAAATGAATGAGCAGATGAAAGAAGTAGGAATGTTGTCCACAGGATTACAAGTTTCTCTTTCCCTACAGCAGCTCATTTGATACTGTACTTTCTCTTGGAGACCTGCAAGAGGAGGTACTATGTGGAGGCCAAAGGGTGGGCAATCTCCACTGTGTTGATGCTGTCCTGAGGGGTACCTGGCTTGGTAAATTTCCTCTTTCATTTACTCATCCCATCCTGTAACTTGATTCTTGGTGAGTAACTGTACCTATGGAATTCTAGACCTGCAGATACTTACTTCCATTTAAACTTTGATACACATAGCACAAGTGTGTGTTCTTTGATACCCGCACCCTTGCCACTGCCTCCGTAATAATGATTTCAAGTGAAATTAGTTTGAAAATTTTATGTAAATTTGAAAGCTTAGGATAGAGAAACCTCCTTGTCACCATGCCATTCGTGTTTGGACTACGCTGTTGTGCTGTGTCTCCTGGAGGAGCTGAAAAGCAGAGGGCTCTGTAAGACTTCATTATTAAAACAAACAGAGGCATGTGTGTGGGGTTGCTTTCCCTTCTCATGCCAATAGACCACAGACAGCAAAGGCTCCTGGGCTACGTAAACGTCATTCTAGAAGGCAGACCTCCCAAGCAATATCCACGACATGTCATCAAAAGCACCTTCTTCATCTGTTTCTCTGACCCTGACTAATTTCTGAGTTTAGGGAAAGTCTTGAGGCTCTGAAAACCTGAGGACACCCCGGGAGGCAACGTGCCATTCTTAATCCTGGGAGTGTATAAGCTTCACTTTATTAAGTAGATCTGAAGAAATTTTAGAAATGTACCTTCTCTGCATCTTAAAACATGCTCTTCAGCCCAGGGCAGATGTTGTTTTAATTAAAACACATGTAATTTCAATTAGTATTTTAAGGAGAAGTCTGATTTCCCAGACAGGGTGATTTATGAAAATACTCTCTGCTGTCTCACGTTAGTAATGTGGTCTCCACAGCCAGATCCTAGCAGAAGGAAAGCTTCAAGCTTCAGCCAAAAGCTTACATCTTCAGATCAGTTGCTTGTCTCCTGACCCGAAGTTCCCAATCTCCCAAAGGCTGCTTCTCTTTTCTGTGAAGCCAGGAATTCTTTGTTAATTAAGTTTGGACACCTATTGGGGAATGTTGGTGACTGGGTCTGGCAGATAAGAATTCCTTGGCAGGATAGTAATAAATAAATTAGAGAGTCAAAAATTATTTTATTAGGCAGGACTTTAATGGTCCATATCTTGGAAATGTTTCATGTAGGTAAAAAGCAAAAATGCGAATTTTTCTAGGTGATTCCAACTCAGCTTAAAGACTTCACAGGCAAGAAGAATGGGAGGGGCAGGATTTCATGTTGACTAAGCATCCCTTTAATGCCTAGCCAAACAATTTGAAGAAAATGCTTGGAGAAGAGGATGTGTGAGGAATGAAGTGGCTCTCTCCAAACATCCCATCAAATCTTGAGAATTTAGAAGTAGAAAGGAGCTTTCAGAGGATAAGATGTTGAAATTGCATTCGCTTTGAAGCATGAACTGCCACCTTTTTCCCTTGCCAGTCCTCCTATCCACTGCTGCGACACATACACAAGAAGTCTTGATCATACAGAGAGGAGTTTTACTCTTTAATACCAAAAATAATGTTGTACAAGCACTTTAAAATTTCTAAGATGGGTATTCTTTTAGCCATCATGTCTTAAATTTGTTATTTACCTTCCTGAATCTTGAGCAACGACAAAGCAGGTGAGTACATTTGTCATTAAGCAGTCAGAGAGTGAAACGGTGCCCGACAGTGGCCTAAGTCAGATGGGCTAGAGCTTCTATCCTGAGTGTAAGCATAAGGCAACCGGGGGAGGCAGACATTGCAGAGGTGAGCTGTCATAAAGGAGGTAGGACGCAATGACTCCTCAGGTGCGGGCCAGAGAAGGATGATCCAGAAGCTGAGAGATGTACTCTGTGGCCATCCAGGTGTCCTGAGACCCAGGTGATGTACAGGAAATGAGGCTTCTCTCCTCGGTTTTTAGGCATGATAACACCAGACTTTTATTTTTCTTTTTTATATTAATTACAGTTTATTTACTTTGTATCCCAGCTATAGCCCCTTCCCTCATTCCCTCCTAATTCCCCTCCCTCCCTCATCACCTCCCATGCCCCTCTCCAAGTCCACTGATAGGGGACATCCTCTTTCCCTTCCATCTGAAGCTTATCAGGTCTTATCAGGACTGGGTGCATTGTCTTCCTCTGTGACCTGGTAAGGCTGCTCCCCCTCAGGGGGAGGAGATCAAAAAGCCAGCCCCTGAGTTCATGTCAGAGACAGTCCCTGTTCCCCTTACTAGAGAACCCACTTGGAGTTCATGTCAGAGACAGTCCCTGTTCCCCTTACTAGAGAACCCACTTGGATACTGAGCTGCCATGGGCTACATCTGAGCAGGGGTTCTATCATATCTCCATGAATGGTCCTTGGTTGGAGTATCAGTCTCAGAACAGACCCCTGAACCCAGATTTTTTAGTTCTGTTGCTCTCCTTGTGGAGCTCCAGTCCCCTCCAGGTCTTTCTATCTCCCCCTTTTTCCATGAGATTCCCTGCACTCTACCCAAAGTTTGGTTATGAGCCTCAGCATCTACTTTAATAGACTGCTGAGTAGTAGTCTTTCAGAGGCCCTCTGTGGTAGGCTCCTGTCCTGTTTCCTGTTTTCTCCCTCTTTCTTCTTCCTGTTTGTCTTTCTGAGTGAGGATTGTTCATATTACCCAGGGTCCTACTTCTTTAGGTGTACAGAATTTAGTATGTTTATCCTATATTATATGTCTAATATCCACCTAGAATCTACTTAGAGATAGATTTCATTCTTTTCTGTAAGGATATGAAATGGCTTCCATAAGAGCCTATTTTGATCCTAAGTCCAATGATGTCAAAAAGAAACATTTCATAATGTTCCCACTGCCAGATGGAAGCCAGTGAGACAATTAGTAACAGACGTAATAAGGCAGCAGCTAGAGCAGCTCACAGGACCCCCTCCTAAACACTCCTGAAAACTTCCAGAGACCTTTGATGTTCAGAAGGATTTTCATCTCTCACACCATAGGAAGTTCAAGATCCATTACTGTCTGATAGAAATGTCTGTCTTTTGTTTGTAATAAAATTACTCATTCAATTTTGTATATTATTCCTTTAATCAGTATTAGGTAAAATAATAACTTTGAAAAGTACAACAATTCAGAAGACAAAAGAAACTAACACACATCTGTCCTCTGAACTGCTGACAATATCATTCTTGTCATCATTTGATAAAGGCTTGGGTCAGAAAGACACGGGGTGAAGTGGACAAATGCCACTGTGTGGTGTGCTGATTTGAAGTAGGAATGAGTAATATCGCTGCTCCAGCATTAGAGAGTACCCTGTGCTCTAGACAGACCAAGCGATAAAAACCCCAGTGGTCCTCACCTTGAGACTTGAGAAATTTAATTTGCTTGTCAGAAAGAAAAGTTATAGCCAAGGAATGGGAAGGAGCGGCATTAAATTTTTAATTAAGTTCACAGACAAATGTACCTGATGCCTGTGTGAGTCAGGCCATTTAAAAAGTGCCCTTATTACTTTTAAATGTTAGAAACTCAATAGTTTTAACTTCCAGTCACCATCAAGTTCACTCTTTAAATTCTGATTTGAACCCTGATGCTCAGCTTGCTGCCATTTTCCTAATGAAGAATGCATTGAAATGCTGATTTCTTCTGTGTCTTTTCCTTTGCCCCATGGTGGGGTAAATTCATAAATCCCTTTCTTTTTTATTTTTTTCATAAATCCCTTTCTTCCTGATACTTCTCTGGGAATCTCCTAAGTTCTCCTCTTTTCCTTCCTGTGCATCTCCTTTCAGTTCCAGCCCACATCCTGTCCAGCCTGGGTGCCAAGCCCTGGACCTGCCTGAGTCCCTTCTCTGTCACCTCTTGAACCTTCCTACACACAGAAGTACTTAGCTAGCTTACAGACAGCCCCACTAGCCTGCCTTTTCTCCATGTGATCAGATATATCCCGTGCAGTTGGGTCAAACGAACTTGTTTAAGGGAGTAAAAATGTGGCTTGTTGGGCCGGGTATTGGTTGGGTATTCCCTCAATTTCTGCTCTATCTTTTCCCTTTTAGTGTCTTATTTAGGGCAGGATTTGTGGATAGGTGCTGTTTAAATTTGTTTTGTCGTGGGATATTTTGTTTTCTCCCTCTATGTGACTAAAAGTTTTGCTGGGTGTAGTAATCTGGGCTGAAATCTGTGGTCTCTTAGTGTCTGTAAGATCTCTGTCCAGACCCTTCTGGCTTTTAGAGTTTCTAGTGAGAAGTCAGGTGTGATTCTGATAGGTCTGCCTTTATATGTGACTTGGCCTTTTTCCCTTGCTGCTTTTAATATTCTCTCTTTGTTCTGCACGTTTAGTGTTTTGGTTATTATGTGGTGGGGTGATTTTCTTCTGTGGTCCAATCTATTTGGTGTTCTTTAAGCTTTTTGTATGTTTATAGGCATCTCTTTCTTTCATTTGGGGAAGTTTTCTTCTATGATTTTGTTGAAAATACATTCCTTCGAGCTGGGAGTCTTCTTCTATTCCTGCTATTCTTTGGTTTGTTCTTTTCATACTGTTTCACATTTCCACCCTATCAGAGGGTACCAACCACTGACATTATGAATGATCCTCTGATAAGCTTGCAGAGAGGAGACTGTTAAGAGTTGTCCTCTGAGAGGCTCTACCCTTTCAAAGTTGTCCTTTGAGAGGTGCTTCAAAACAGACCCTGAGACTCCCAGCCATACATTGGGTGATGTATATGGAGTATTGTTAGAAAGTGGGAGGAAACAGAAAAGGACCTGGAGGTGACAGGAGCTCCACAAGAAGAACAGCAGAGCCAACTAACCAGGGCCCAGAGGGGCTTGTTGAGATGGAAGCATCAACCAAGGACCATGTATGACCTGGACCTAGGCCTCCTACAAAGATGTACAGATGGGCAGTTTAGGCTTCATGTGGGTCCTCTAGTAAGTGAAGTGGGAACTGCCTCAGATAAGGAATCACTTGCCAGCTTTTCAATCACTTCCCCCTGGTGGGACAGCCTTGCCAGGCCACAAGGAGAAAGGACAGACTTAGTCCATACGCAACTTGATGAGCTGGAGGGGGGATGGGAAAGGGAGCTCTCCTTTTCAGAGGAATAAGCATGAGGAGGGAAGTGGGTGGAGGGAAGGACTGAGAAGTTAGGAGGGGCTACAACCAGAATGTAAAGTGAATAAAAAAATAAGTAATTTTTTAAAATGTGGCTTGTTATTTTACATAAAGCAAAGACTCCAGCATTTCAGGAAGAGGCTGTCCTTGGGCAAGGGGCTAACAGGTTAGAGGAATTTTTGTTTTATAGATCTCTTAGGCACTGTAATTAAAGCTTAAACATAATTTTGATTCCCACAATTACCACAGACTTGCCTACAGTGACTCTTTCTTCTTACACTGTGGTTTCATCTTTTTTTTTTTTTCTCCACATATCTTGTTATGGTATACCAGATATTTTGTGTTAAAATAATGCAATAGACTGAATTAAGTATCTCCAGTAAAGAACACTGAATCTCTTCTATTAGATTGCTAAGTAGGAAGCTGGGTTAACTTAATGCATAGTTAAGCCATAGCTCTGCTTTATTTAAAATCTGTCTAGTCACAGTTTCCATTAGATTCAGTTGTCACTGAGGTCAAATGTTCCAAGAATGTGATCAGTATTTAACTTTCAGTTGGATATAAAAAGAGGCCCCTGAAAGGTTTCAGAGATTTCTGTCCATTCCACAGCCCATCAGGTACCGGGTACTGGACCATTCTCTTCCTGGTTATCTTCTTTTCATCTCTTTCCTTCTCAGTAGTGAAATTCAGCCCCAGCCTCTGGGACAGGCACATCATCTACATTTCTGGTCTAAGTAACATTGTTTATCCTGTGTGGCTCATCAGCTCGAAGCCTTCCTTGCCACTGGGCACTCCTCCATGTTTCCACCCACCTGGTTCCCATACAACTCCTGAACTTTAGGTATTTCTCTAATTGCTCCTACGCATCTTCAACAGCAATTGCAGGTGCCACCTGCAGGACTGCCAACATATCCCCCGTATTTGAGCTCTTTCCTGTTTACGAGCCTGTACTCTGAGTATAACAGTCCAGGATGTTAAACACAACACTGAGGTATCTCCATGAAAATCAGGAGTCCTGGGGTCATCTCCTCATCTTAGCTACTAACTTTGTAAGACAAGAAAAATAATGGTCCTTGTTTTCACCTTGTATACTTCTTCTGAAAGCGCCTACTCTGCTTAGTGTTGTGTAACGCAGCAAAGGTGCAGGTTTGAACCATTTGATCTTCATGTATATGAGCCCACACAGTATCATTCTCATCACAGAGCTGTTCTGGCACCCGAGGGTACTAACAGCATCCAAGCACACCGCGAAGCCTGTAGTAACTACCTGCAAACCTTGCTTCTCTGAAGTGAACAGTAATGAGCTGTGAGTGAGAAACTGAACAAGAGCCTATATTAACTGGTCAGAGTCCTCCATTCAGGCACTGCGCAGCAAGCCTAACTTCAGCACATTGTGTCCTCCCATGTGTACATGGATTCAGCAGTGCAGCCCAGGAGGGAGAACACAGAGAAGAGGGCTTTGGCTTTTCCCCACATTGGCTGAAGGCAGCATGTCCAGCCTCTCTGTTTGTCATTTTCCTGCATGGTTCCCAATGGGACCCCAACTCTGATAGGCTCCATGCAGACATGGAGTGGAGGGTTTAGGCGTTTTGGAAGCAGAGAGATATTTTGGAGAGTGTGTTTGGCAGCATGAACCTAGGAGAGTGGAGCCTCAGCCAGAGGTGAACTAAAGACTTACATTATAACTGTCTTTATTCAGGACATTAGATGATTTATATTCTGAGGGTTACACAAAGTCTTATGGTAAAGCGCACTAGAGTTCAAGCACAAAACAGTCACAAGGGTACAGTCACATGAGTTTAGGCTGCATCTGGTCATGAGTGCATTGTGCTTAAAAGCCTCATTCTAAATAATAATGGGTCAGATGATGGGTAATATGAAGTAAACATACCATTTATTCCATCTGTGGGGTAACAAAAGCACATTTCAAGAACAACCCAGGCTGCGGAGAAACAGAGATTACAAGCGTTTCCTTGTTTCCTTGGAGTTCTCACAAGTCTCAAAATTACTTCTCACACAACTCCATTCATGGATCGTGTTCCCACAAGAGAGCTGAGTAAGGACAAGAGACAGCAAGTGTGGTCTGCTACTGCTTATTCTGAACTACCAACTCCCAGGAACTCCTGAAAACAGCCAACAAGTTTACTTGAACTAAACGAACACATCACTGAATTAACAAGTTAATCCATATAGGAAGAGTGTGATTAAAATAATTCTAGACCTGAGCATTTGCTAAAATCACGACTTTCTCTTAAGCATCCTACTGAACTTTCAGGAAAGAATAGTTTGTTTCCTGTTTTAAGACAGACAGGACTTTAGGGTCATGGAGCTGACATAGCTGCTACTGTCATCTTTTACAGTGTATAAAGAGCATCATTAATGGAATTAAGTTTATTAATGCCACGTCATCTTTTCACTTCCTTTCACAGACTACCCCCACCCTCCAAATTTTGCCAGGTCATGTACTTTGTTCTTCAAAGCCTCTTATTGATCACTCTTTCCATTAGAAAAAAAATCAAACTAAAATTTCATTTTGGATAGTTTTATGATATCAGACTTTAAATATTCAGTGTCTTAATTGTTATTACTTTATTACAATAGATATTAGCATAAAACAGTTCATCAAAACAATGTCTTAAATCTTAATTAAAAATTTAAATGTAACATTAAAATTATATGGAACAGATTCTTGGATGGGCTATTTTTCCTCAGTCAACTTATGTATTCAGAAGTGAATACTTATTACTGCTTTGAAGATGTTGAGGCTAAAGAACTAGAAAGTTCTGTGTTAGAAAACATGGGTGCTCCTTTGTTAGATATGTTTCCTTTGCAGCCCAGATTGGGGCCACTTTGGGGTGCCACCTTAGTTTCATCCCACAGGATGTGAAGCACCCTGGAGCAGAGAAAGCAGGTTTGACCCGTGAAGAAGAAAGGAAAATCATAAAGAACACGCCATGTGTTTTCTAACCAGTGGTCTTTTTGGTAGCACAGGAAACTGAGACTCAGGCGTGGGTTCTCTAGACCCCGCCCCCACCCTCCAAACAAACTCTGCAAGACCTCGGGGCTCATGGTCTCCATTTCCAAAGCACTGTCCCAGAACAACTGGAGCTAACAGAATAGAGCTAGGACCCTGAGGTTGTCCCCACAGCCCAAGGTCAACTTTGAGAAGATGCTCCTCTCAAGGGCACGAACCCTGGTTTTCCCAAGCCATTTCTCTGAGTGCCTCAGATCCTTAGAGGAAAAAACAGCCACTGTGGAGTGTAAACCACAGCGTGAGATGTAAGAGTTGCATTTTAAGTTAATAAGTCCACAGGACAGGTTTTATGCTAGATCATCATTTCTTATCTACACATAGAGAGTCGTTATTGAGAAAATGAGTGTAGTGTTTAAAACTTTCTGGAGACCAATTAGATATAAAGAGAAGTATGGCTTTCTGACTGCAAGTGTCACAGTCCAGCTCTTATGCCGTAAAAGTCTAACGAGACTGTTTAATGTAATTGTCATGGTCTTGCAATAAAAATAGTTAACCATTGTGAGTTTAGTGCCATGTCATTTTCTCCTTGACTATTGACTTCCAAGAAGTGGAATTTATTTATTCCTGCTGTGTATCAGCCACAGTTTAGCATTTTTCGCTGAGCAATGGCTTACTATTTCGGGAAGTCCACAGAGCAAGCAAGCAGTATTTACTTTCTGGCATGGATGTGATAAAATAGGGTAAGAGTTCACAGAGAAAGGGTATTCAATGTGGTGTTTAGGAAAAGACTCTTAGATGGGAGCTAATCATGG
The DNA here is from genome assembly GCF_907164565.1 of Psammomys obesus. Taxonomy (NCBI): domain Eukaryota; kingdom Metazoa; phylum Chordata; class Mammalia; order Rodentia; family Muridae; genus Psammomys; species Psammomys obesus. Next base: position 18,106,957 of record NW_026594428.1, read on the forward strand.
AAACAGGTTCAATATCCTCGGAAACAGAGACCATCTAGTAGAGAGCGCGTGGTGTAGGAGGCAGCTGAATGCAGCAATTCAGGGACACGCCTAATAGCCTGCAACCTAGCAGGAAAGGCTGGATGCTGATGCGCTGTATCATGCCCAGGTGAGGAACTGCATTGCTCCTCAGGGGAGTCGCACAAAAATGATCAAGCCTTGATTGACCTAAGAGTGCTTACAGGATGTGGGTTGGATTCTAGGCTGTAGGAAAGGGAAGACTTGACTGCAGATTCAGGAAGGAGACCTGGCTGCCCTGGTCCAGGGCTATAGCAAAGCATCCAGAAAAGGAATGGATTTTTAACTTTTTTTTTCACAGTTTATTTATTGTATATCCCTATTGAATCCCAGTCCCTCAGCTCCCCCCAGTCTCACCCTATCTTCCTTTTCCCTCCTATTCCCTTCCCCTAGTCCACCGAAAGGGGGAGTTCTCCTCCTCTGCCATCTGCCCATAACTTATCCAGTCTCATCAGGACTACCTGGATCCTCTTCCTCTGAGGCCTGGCAAGGCTGCACTGCCAAGGGCAAGTGATTAAAGAACAGGCACCTGAGTTCATGACAAAGGCAGCTCCTGTTCCCCTTACTCCTACATCCACATGGAGACTGAGCAGAGGTTCTAGGTCCTCTCCTTGCATGGTCCTTGGTTGGTGCATCAGTCTCTGCAGGACCCCCTGAGCTCAGATTTTTCAGCTTTCTTGGTCTCCATGGGGGCTCCTACCCCCTCCATGTCCTTCTATCCTCCACACACACACCCTTCTTCCATAAGACACCCTGTGTTCTGCCCAAAGTTTGGCTGTGAGATTTTTTAAAGTGGAACCAGCAAGACATGCTGATTGATGGAGAGCAAAGTGCTTTGAATGGGAAAAGGACAGAGGACAGGAGGGGTTAGTAGAAGCAGTTCAGTTCTGAACTAAAAGCTTGAAATATCTATTAGACACAAAAGGGAAGTGGATAAATAAGAAGATGGAAATTATAAATATGTAGATCAAGACAGTGGTACTTAAGTCTGCTTAGAAAAGCTAAAGCACAAAGTTTAATTATGTTAGTCCTTTAAGTACAGAAACAAACAAACAAACAAAAAATCTTAAGGAAGCTTCATCTTAAAATGCCCAGGGTCCTGGAGAGACAGCTCAGTGCTTAGGAGCACTGGGTGCTCTTCTAGATGACTGGGTTAGGTTGCCAACATGCACACTGCGAGCCAAAACCATCTGTAACTCCAATTCCAGGGGATCTGATGACCTCTTACATGCACGGAATCCGGCATACAGATGGTGTGGACATACATGCAGGCAAAATACCCATGTCCATATAATAAAATGGTAAAAATAAAAATGACTAAACAAAATGCCTAGCCACTGGTAGGCAGATATTCTGTAGCTCATTAACCAAAGATGAGTTTCTTAAAATTTTTCTGTGGCTTTTTTACTTTTAAATGAAAAGACGTTTTGTTTCCTCATGAAAAATCTGAGCCCACATCTGTTCACATAACTTCAAGATGATCTGTAGATTATTTTGTGAGGCATTTTGAAAATCGCCATCCTTATTTAAGTAAGGATCCTGAGCTCATGGATGCAGTATGTATGACCCATTTTGTTAACCAGACAACAGGGCTGGGAAGTCTGGGTCTCCCGTCACCAGCCTGTACCCTCTTTCTGGCTTCCATTTACTTCCCTATGCTCGTCATTCTGGATGGTCATATTTTACTACTGAAATTTTCATCTGTCACATATGTGTGAGCAGTAACCCTTCACCTTATCACTTTCAGGGATCCGATGGATAGATACAGAAAGGAAAGGTGGTTTAGTCGTTCTGTCTTATTCAGTTTTGTGTGGGGCAGAAATTACTTTTGGAGCCTATACATGAAATGTCAGGTTATTTATCCATGGGCTAATTACATGGAATACAATGGGGGTGCATCTTTGCTAGTGTCTCTGCAGGACAGAGGGGTGCCTTGTCCCCTCCATGGACTCATCCAATGCTCTGCCTGTGAATAAGCTCCTGTCTTTCAGCTGAGTGCAGGACTTGGTGAGAGACTTCGACAAACATTTAGAAGTGAGAATAGCCTGTGGTGAGGCAGTGCTTCTGGGATGGATAAATCTAATTGATGGTAGATCATGGGAGGCATTTTGGAGTCAAGGTCCCTTTATTTTTTTCAGGAAAAGGAAGCATTGTAATTCCTTTTCTGATTTTAGGTAAGGCTCAACACTGTATATTATGTATGTGTGTGCATGATACATACAAACATAGATGCATGCATATGAACATACATGTATGCAACAGATTTTTTATGATACTTTTTCTTGTAAATTCAGTCTAATACCACTCCATTTAAATTTTAGTTAGCTGTGGGTGGTTTTCTTAATTGTGCGTGTGTGTGTATTTTTGTATGCCACATGAGTTTTTATATGATTTTATCCAAAATTATTTTCAGAGATGTATGTGAATAAGAACACAGAATATGAAATCATATTGGTTCGGCCTTCAAATTCCTAAGAGGCTCTTATGTGTTTGTTTATACCAAGACTCAACTCTGCAGAACTAGTAATCCACACAGAGACCCGACTGTCCACCTTTGAACTGTTTCACTTCCTTGTCACTGGTCCACTGAGGCTTAGTCCGGGTCTCAGCTCAGGATGTCATTCTCAGCTGAAGAGTGGCTTGTTGGCAAAACCATGTGATTTCTGTGATCTGAATATGGGCATCCAAGGTTATGGATCACAGATAGACATCACTGAGGTATAGCACAAGGCAGGATTCTACACGCTGTGGTTATTTTAAAAAAGAAATGTTCGGCATGCAGTCATTCACCTTTAGAAATGTAGAAATGTGTGGAATGCTATGTGCCCTGGTCTGTCTCACAGCCTCACATAGTGAGTGGCCCTCCTGCATAGTCCAGACTAAGCACCAAGTGCTGGGGTGTGACTCTCAGCACATCAGCTTTCCTCCTCTGAGAGGAGGAAAGAATAGAATATTCTTTTCTCTCTTGTGGAGATACTATCTTTTGAGCCCTAACTTATTGTTTACAAAGGTTTTTAAGACTTTAGACAGAGGAAATCTGAGCCAAGTGCCATTAAGATTATACAACAAGCGCATGTGTTAGAATACTTAACCAGTTAGAGTGACAACTGTGTCATTGTTACGCACATGAATGCAATTTTAATGTTTCTAAGGTTCACTTAACTTTATCTACTCTATTTCTCATTTTAATATTTTCTTATTAGTAATTATATTAATTCTGTCAGTGAACACTGAGTGACTGCTATATTTAAGACATCAGGCTAGGTTTTGTGATTCAGTGCCCATTATCTACTCCAATTTCAAATTCAAAAGCATTGCTAAGTAGTAGAGAAATGTGAAGTGTATACTCTCAGAAGTAAAAACTATTATTGCTCAAACATCTCATTTAAAATCCAGCTTATACTTAGCAAAGTATCAGCAATAGGCAAGATCTGCACCACACCTCTATGGTTCAGAGTCCTAGTGTGGTACAGCTGTGTGAGAGGATCAATTAGAACGCTGTGTTCAGGACCGAGTATATATGAAAACCCTCACTTTCACGTCTGCCTTGACCATGAAGCAGACCTCTTTCTGCTGGCTGGAGGCCAGCTGAAACCAGACTTGGTACTGCAGGTTGACTTTGCCCTCTTCTCAACACACATGACCGTGTTGCCTGGGCAGTCTGCAATCTCTGCTGGGATCCTGTCCTTACCCAGAGCAATCCCAGTAGTGGACTCACAGCAGCCTGTCCCTGCTTCGCTTTATCTGAAACCACTCAGCACAGTATGGCCAGGCAAGGCTCCCTCTATAGCAACTCTGCCTGCCGTAAGTGGTCCCTGTGTGACCAAGGACATCCAGCTTAGAGTACCGAGCTCTGAACTTCAGGTGCTTTGAAGTAAACCCTCATTCAACCCCATTGGTCCTGATGGTTATACCCAACCATCAAGGGATTTGCCTGGTGGAAGGAAAATATCAGGTTACCAAGAAAACACAAGTTGTATTCTCAGGCATATAATAGGAATGTCACTGAACAACTGGGGCCATGGATTTAACAGGAAAAGTAGGAGATAGGGCTTCATCGAGTAAAAAGTGGGCTTAGAAGAACAGTTTCTCAGGTTCCTTCATAGTTTAATTTTCAGAAAGCTCTGCCTTCAAAGAGGAGGTTTCTTCTTCTTCTTCTTCTTCTTCTTCTTCTTCTTCTTCTTCTTCTTCTTCTTCTTCTTCTTCCTTCTTCTTCCTTCTTCTTCCTCTTCTTCTTCTCTTACATTCTCACTGGAAACATTAGAAAGTAACCATTTTATTGAACACTTGTTATTTTCAAATGTTATTGTTTTAAAGAATTTTAATTATTTAAAAGATAAATAAAAGATATATATAGCATTTCCTCCAGCCTCTACTTCCTAGGTTACTAGTGAGTTTGAACACTATCTTCTACTTTCAAGGTGTATCTATACCTTTGGACTTTTTCTTCTGCCTTTGTGCTTTTTATGCTCATATCCTTAAGAAATTATGCTTACTTGGGGCCAAATATGGTAACTCTAAATATCGATCATCCAGATCCTGAAAAATGATACCTTTAATTGCTTACTTTTAGTTTTCTAGAGGAAGAATAGTTACAGGCTCCCTTGGAGACCAACCTGTAATCTTCCCTAGGCATAGGCTGGACTCTGATGTAAGTTATCCAGGTGATTCTAAGTTGTGTCAAGGTGACTATTAGAGCTAAGAAGTTCATCATTCAAATTATAAAATGTTCCCTGCCCTTCTGTCCCAGTGCCCCATCAAGAACAGCTGCTGGAACTCACCAGAGAGTACACTGCCAGTTCCTGGAGGCAGCCTGAATGGAACCCTACAGCCACCAATCTCATGACTCTGGTTTTCTTTTCTTTTTCTTTTTCTTTTTTAAATTCAGTTTCATCTATGTGGCTGCTTCTAAGCTCTATCTTTGTACCATTCTAAAGGTCTATTCTAGGTCTTGGCAGAAACATTTAGGTAGCCTTTTCTTCAGCTTCCATATTCTTAACCCTTTCATCTCTGATGCCTTCTTCCCCTCCCCTCCAACCCCCAATCTTTTATCACATTTAGAGGGCAAAGAGGGGAGACAGGTCTTGCCAGACACCAGCCTTTATGTGACAGAGAGGAAACAGGAGGCTTAGTGTTGCCAGGCTCTCTGCTAATACAAAGCTGAATTTGTTGTGCACTACACTGTAGCAAAGGAGGAGTGTACCCAAGGACACAGGGGTGGGGATGGGGCTTGGAAGGGCAGGGGAGATTTTGAGAATCTGAAGCTTGGTTTACAAAGCAGATCTTTCAATGCTGGGACTAGCCAGTATTCAGGGTTGGTAAAAGCAGCAATTCAAAGTCTTAGGGTACAAGCTTGTCCTTTGATACTTTCAGTTAAAGCATTGATGGGTCTTTCCACAACTCTCTGTATTGAACAACAAAGCTATGTGCCTGGGTCAGAATCTCTTGGAATAGCAAGTGATGCTAATGAGGATAATTGAGTAATGTTAATTGAGGAGAGTCACACTTGCATGTAATTTATTGTGAAGCTGTGTGGGTAGAAACAATGAGAAAGCAAAGTTGGTGAAGCAGGGGAAATTGGGGTCCTCTTTGGGGCTCTTAGTCTCATTAATGAAAGAACTTAGGAACTGACTCAAAAGTGTAAGGACAATATTATTAGAATTAAGAAAAAATAAAAAATAAAAAAACAAGCTCAGGCAAGGCATAGATAACCTCAGCAGCTGCCTGGAGGAAAAGGTGGAGCTGAGAAGAAAAAGGCCATGCCACTTAAGCTGGCATAGACCTGTAGCCACATGGCAGCGAGGGAGGATTTGGAGAAAATGTCAGAAGCCCAAAGTGCACGGAGAAAAGCCTGTGGTGTTCAGGAAAGCACTCTTAATAGAGAGCGAAATAAGAAGATGAAAAATTATGATTTTCTGAATAATTCAGAGAAAGGGCAGATTAACAACCCTACATGGCTGTGCTGTGGTCTGTAAACTTCTGTAATAAGGGTGGAAATTCTGAGAAAGAGAAAAAGAGTATACCTCATTGAAGAACTAATTCTGCCTCAGTCTTTAGTATGGTTTAAGGCTAGCTCCCTTTGCCATGGTAGTTCCTTAGCCAAAGTGACTTAACCAGGCCAGCTGGAACATTAGATTTCCACCTAGAGCAAACATTCTGCTCTAACCCTGAGAGGCTCTTAGTTTCAGTTCTCTGCAGTGAAAGGATGCAAACATCTCAAAACCAAGGCTTCACAGCTGACAGGTAGCCTGATGAAACTGACAGGAAAGAGGTGCCAGATAGGTGCTCTGATCTCAAGGAGTAGGTCATATGGATGGAGGATGGGCGAGCGTTAACCCGTTTGAAGCCTGCTTACACGTTCGTATCACAGAGAAGCCTATTTGAAAAGTGCTTTGGGAGCTCACGTGATGGAATGGCAGTGCAGATGAAGTGCATAACTTTGAGCCAGCAAGACGATTCAGAGGTACAGATATTCCCAGCACAAGCCTGGGGACCTGAGTTCAATTTCTGAAACCCACACGTAAGTGGAAGGAGAGAACCAATTTCATGGTTGCGCCTGACATCCATGTATGTGCATACATACACCTTCTAAGAATAAATACAATTTTAATGCACAGATTTAAGTCACAAAGAAACAATAAGCAACAACTGAGGTTTGTAAATCACATTTTAAAGCAGAGTTTTAGCTACTGTGTAATAGAAGGTCTGAGCACATAGCTCATATTTGTCGTTTGGATGAGTCCAAAGCAACAAAATTTCAGCCTGTGAATGATTACTTGTAGAGTGGAAAAATAATTGTTATTCCTACTTTAACTTCATAGAGAGCAGACCCTACAAGGTCTTTAAAATGCTGGGAAAGTATGAAATGACCCAGCTCTCAAAAGTTACAGTTGTTGGTGCATGGGTTTAATCCCAGCACTCAATAAATAAATAAATAACCTTAGAGTTGTATCCAGGTTCCTGGAGGAACACTGCCTCACACTTACAGATAGGTACCTAGGTCTGTATTCTTCTGTCTCTGACCTCTAAGAGCTGCAGACACATCAGGAGATGTTACAGGTATACGAGACTGAGCAGTGACTTACAGTGTAGTTCACATTCTTATCAGTGAAGGCAAAAACTATTTGTCAGCTCATCCCCCATTCCTACCAAGACCAGCAAATGTAACCAGGCAGCTATACTGGGTCTCCGTTTTGTACCCTTTGCCCTGGCCAAGTTCCATGCTCATTTCCTATCCCTCATCCAAGACTCGACAACTTCAGGTAGTCCCTGTGTCTCTGCATGTGCGGTTCATTCAGGGCACAACTTGGCAGTCTGCTCATTAAGCAAGTATGTTCCATTCCGGAGATGGCAACCCACAAGACACTTGGGGCAGTTTACAGAGGAATGCACATGTTGATAAGGTGCAAACCTCCACCAAAGAGAGTCAGAGGCCATGCGTTCGGAACTTTCTGCACAGGGACACAAGCTACCATCACTTGTACTGCCTGGAGGTACCTAAAGGCAGATGCACAGTAGCTATTCCAGTGTGCATGTGTGTGTGCATGCCTCTGTGTGTGTAGGGGGCGAGTAGAAGCTGGGACAGCAGGGGTCCTGTGCGAGTGCTGAAGTGTATGTATTTGGTTGTTTTTTTTTTCAGTTCTAAATTGGAGTCAAACACTAAAACTAGAGAAGCTGTCAGCCCTTGAGTCCTGATCATTTGCAGTCAGTTATTAATAGACGTTCTGAATGGTGCCTAGAGATAGCATTCTGGTTTCCTGCAAGAATGGTTTTTAACAGACTGGCTTCTAAGGTCATGTATTATAGATAAGATTCCAGTTCCCTGGTCAGGTGGCTATAGACTGTAGAAAAAAAAAATCTCTGTTTCACTTCAAAATCTGGTTATGGTCCATTTCTGTGTTTAGTCTTTCAGTAGAGAGCGAGAGATTTTCTTTCTGGAGCTGACGACTAGACCTAGGGCCTTGGGCTATGTAGACAACCACTCTACTGAGGTGTTAAATCTTCCACGCTGGGAATGCATTTGAAGGCAGCAGAGGTCTTCTTTTAGCATATTCTGTATTACTTTTGTTGCAGTTGTAACAAATGAAACATAGCTATCTCTGGAACAAACTGTGCACTTGCTATGTCTCTCCCATTGTATTATGTATAAAGCTCCAGAAGTAGTGAAGGATCTTAAAGGAGAGCATCATGGCGCTACAGGAACGAGCTGAATCAGGGGCAGCCTCTGACACAGCAAGTCTCTGTCTGCCTTCTCTTGAGTCCTGCCTTCGTGGACACTTGGGAGTGGGTTTCTTGTGGGAAAGTGTTCATTATCTCTCAGTTCATAGTGTGTGAGTCAGTAGACACAAGAGGTGCGGTATGGCTTAAAGAAGGGAGAGAATGCCTCAGGATTCAGTAAGGAGAAAGAAAGAGTACACACTCAAAATTCCAGGGCTGCAAAATACATACAATAATTCTGTAGCATGAACTATTTCTCAAAACAACTTTTAAGAATATGCTTAGAGAAGAACCACACTATTCAGTTTCCCTGACTCTTCCACTAAGCATTGTTAGGCCACCATGATCCTGTTGCCAGCAACACCTCCTTTAGGATTTGTTAGTGATTATCTATAATGCCCCAGGGAACACAGATATATCTTCACTAAGACAAACTGATTGTTAACTTACAAGCTTACTATTTAAATGGAATTACAACAAAGAGATATAGATGGTAAAGTATCTGCCTCTTAAGGAAAAGGCACGTTTGATGTCAGTTTTGTAACTGTGCTATGAAATCTGGCTATTTACTGAAGGTATGGTGTGCAACAAAGGTCAGAGTCATGTAGCTGCAGAGTGGACAGTGCTTGCAAACTTGAAGGATTTTCAGAAAGCCTTGAAGATGAGGGACACACACACACACACACACACACACACACACACACACACACTTTACTACCTATCTACAGGGCAAGGGAAGATGCAAGAACACATAACTCAGGGCTTGCCAGTCTCTCAGGGGAACCTGTTGGGAGCTATCACAATGCACTTGACAAGTTCATTCCTCGGTTCTAAGTTTTCCTGCATAACATCTGTTCCAGTGCACGCTTAGACACCTATTTTCCTCAGTGTAGATGTCCCCCGGTGGTTGCGCTCTGCAGACAAGTGAGGAGGAACTGACAAGCAATTTGTTTTATGTCAGCTACACCAAATCACATCTCCTGTCTGCCCCTCTAATCACACCAAAGCTTCCAAAACCCCACAAGGTATGAAGTGCTCAGAGCTTATGAGGTTCCTGAGCCAGTGAGGGAAGTACAGAAGAGACACCAGGACACTTTAGCTCCATAACTTTCAGAAGGTCCAGTCTGCCACCTAACCGGAAGTTACCTGGTCCCGCCTTTGACTCTCTGGACCCATTGCTCTTAACAGGTGGCAGTTCAATTCTCTTGTGACACATTTAACAATGTCTGGAAATAGTTTGGGGCACAAATGGTATAAACTGGCAGTAGAGGCCAGGCATGCATAGGACAGTCCTTACCACCAAGCATGACCCAAACCAAAATGTCAGTAGCACCAAGGGTTAGTGTCTTAGACAGACTATCACCCCTAGAGATTTTAGACATCTCCCAAATGCCTTGGAAACCAGAAAATGGCATCTCTACCCATGAGTCCTTCCTGTGTTTAAAGGAAACATGGATTATATCCACATAAAACTGAAAATAACAACCGAAAATCCACTGAACCTACTATGTGATCCAGTCAGATGATGAAGCTGAACACATCCCTTGACTAACTGCCTAAAAATATGGACTTGATTCTATACAGATAACATGGTATCAATAGAAGGAGGACCAAGGTGGGAAAGATTGACTGCAAGATAATATTCTACAAATATTTATGTGGCTATCAGCAATGTTTCTCCCATTGTGTGTGGTTCCTATTAGTTTCATAGGCAATACATGATATACCAACAAATACATGTAAGCAGGAATCTATTTGGAAAAAAAAACATGGCAAATGAGCTGGAGGATGTCTTAGCAATTGAAGCAATTAGCACAAGCATGAAGGACCAGAGTGCAGATTCCTAGAGCCCAGGAAACACTGGGTGGGTATGGAGCCGCAGCTGTAAGGTGAAGGCAGAGATTCCTCAGATCAGCCTGGGAAAATGTCCATTTTGGTGAGCTCTGTGATTGATTGAGACACCCTGAATTAATGAATTAGTTGGAAGAGTAATTGAGGATGAACCTAACACTAAGCTTGGGACTCTGTACATACTTTTCTACACCCCTACCTGCACACACATGTATACCCACATACTTGTTGTCATACATACACATACATAGACACACACGCACAAAAGACAAGACACAGTACACAGAATAGTGTTAAATCTGAACAAACCTTCAAGATCACTTCAAAGAGAGCGACCGTCACTTAGAGAATGAGCTAGACTTGAGTCTTACTATTTGACTACCTTGGAACAGCAAAGCACAGTGTTGGTGGTGCTGATGACAGCAGCTGATGGGCTTGCTGTGGCACCCTCATTTGGATGGCAGTGATGCTTGTGTGCTTTTCTTTGTTTTGTCTCAAACACTAATCTCAGCTGAATGGTGGGCATGCCATTCAAGATTTCAAATAGTCCTCAGTGAGGAGTGACAAATTACATGGAATCACCTGTGAGTGGTTGTTCATGGCCACTTGTCAAATAAAACAAAGTGCAGTTAACTGTTACTGGTTGCCTCCTACTCAAAGTATATGTTCTAAACATGTACTTAAACGTAAGTATTTGGCCCAGGTATTAGCTAGCTAGGGCCACCCATAAGGAGCTGGCACTTCTTGTGGGTTAAAAAGATATTTACTCTTTGTAAGTATGACCACATCTGGAAAAAAAATAACTTTTGAAGAAAGAGGCAAGAACTCATCCAAGACCTAAATCCAAAGATGAGAGTCCTCCTGAGACACAGACAAAAGAAGCAAAGTGCTTAGAGCAGAGAAGACGGTGCAGATACTGAAGCAGTGCAGCCTCACTCCGGAAAGGCTGGCTGCCTCCAGGTCCTAGCTAGAGGCAAAGAGATGCTCTTCTCTGGGCATCAGGGGCGAACAGCCCTACTTGTATCTTGGTTTCAAACTCAAAGCCCCTACAATGGTGGAAATAAATCTGTGTCTGACTTTGAAACACTAAGCTGCTCAAGTGATTTGATGAAACAATCACAGGAAATCAAAGCAGAAGGAATGGGAGAAGTTCCATGTGCAGGGTCCCTCGTGTGTCGGGGTCTGCTCAGCAGCCAATGGGAACACTACGTCAGAGGACCTCAGTGCTCTCCTCCTCTGCTCTAGCCAGTTTCTCTGAGCAGAGCTGTCCACTGATGAACCTGCAAACAGCTTCCCAGCTGACCCTTTCCTTTTGGGCTTCATTCAGTTTTTACTCTGAACTCGCCCACTTGGTATTTAGGACAATAAATACGTTGACAATACCTCAACGTGACCTTAGCAACTTGACAGCAAAAGGAAAGCAGTTGCTTCCTAAACTCGGCTTACCTACGAGATTTATGCCAGGCCAATCAAATATCATTGAACCTTCAGACTTGCAAATGTCCTAACTGCCCAGATCTTCTTTCAAACATCCTCAAATTGTCTAATGATTTTGAGTGTAATATATCAGGGGCTGTTCATGCTGGATCACAGAATGTGCATTGAAAATACTGTATTGTGAAGACACCCTACTACAATTGCCTAACAAGTCTAATTAAAATGCAGGCTTCATTTTAATTTGTTGGTACTGGCCACGATTGTTACATAGTGATAACGAAATCATTTTTGTAGATCAAAGTGCCAACCTTTGCAGGGTGCTTGCAGTTAATTATTTCCGGTGCTGTTCTCTGGACAAGCATGTTGAAATACACTTGAAAGAATGCCAGGGCAGTGTGTAGCACACCCTAGTGTCCATGTTTTCTTTAGACAGTAACACTCCTGGAAAAGCATTTTTACCAACTTCAAGAACAGCCAGAACAATGAAGAAGGGCAGAGGCAGCTCTCCCCTGATCCCAGAATAACCACTAGAAGATGTAAGGCCAGTGCCTGGTGAGCCAGTTACTCTCAGACTCCTGTGAATGGCAGTGTCAGCACCCCTTGCTTGAGCTCCACAATGAGGAGACAAATAGATACCAGGAGATTTCAAAAAATGACTGTGTAGATAAGAAAGCGGAAACACCGAGCATATGCTGGGCTGTGCAACACTTGAACTACAGATCACCACTGCCTGATATTTTTGTGCTTTTTTAATCTTCCCTGCAATCTCTCCCATTCATCATGCCTCTCTCTTTTGCAGCAAGTGAAATCCCACCACAATAAAGAAATTGCCAAAGGACTGCCCAGTGCCTTTTCTTTCCCTAGAATTTTGCAGTGTTAAATATTGCTTGTAATAAGTGGGTTATCAGCTGGGCCCATATCTCATATGTAGCAGTTTTGATTGAGAGGGATTAGCGGAGGCAAACTTTGAGCCATTCTTTTTCCTCTAAACTCATTTTTGTTTCTATCAATCTACTTGGTCTCTCCTTTGTTGTTTCTTTATGCCTACTTCTGAGTAGATCATATAGTTGCTGTAATTGTTATTTTTTTGCAGTACCACAAACACAGAAGTGTTTAAGCTCATCAAATATAAAACGAATAAGTTTTAATTTTTTGCACCCCTCATAGGCCTGCAGTGTATGTGATGGTAGATTAATAATGCCGGCAGTGCCATTTAAAATGTCCACTGTGGTTAATTCACAGAGAAGCATTCAATATTATGTGGCCCAATACATTTTTACAGTTCACAGGAACACTAATTTCACAATCTAGGGAATTGAGAGAAATATCTAAAACATAAGCCAACTGTTATTAAAATAATTTTTCAATATCTTTGGGTTCTAATGTTCTTTCTTTCAAATTCCGTGTGTTGCAAAAATATGAAAGATGGTGAGTGTCTTTATCATGGAAAAAAAACACATAATACATCAGTAGGCAGAAACTACACAGTAAGCTTCATATAAACTTCAAATTTATAAACTTGTACTAGTAAAAAAACAAACAAACAAACAAACAAACCAAAAACAAAGTAACAGTGAATGATGTGATGTTCTTTTCACCTTTGGTTTTAATCAAAGGAGCTTTGTTCTGGGTAGCTTCACTCTCAGCTTGACACAGCCCAATGTCGTTTGATGGAATCTCTATTGACGATTTGCCTGATCAGATTGGCCTGTGCCATGTCTGTGAGAGGCTGAGGTGATAGTTGATCTAGTTAGCGGGGCACAGCCCACTGTGGGCAGCGCTACCTCTAGGAAGATGGGTCTGGGCTGTATAAGGAAACCAGCAGAACACGAGCAAGCAAAGAATCAGTAAGCCATATTCTCCTGTGGAGTCTGCTTCAAGCTGCTGCCTTGAGTTTATGCCCTGACTTCCCTCAATGATGAATTGTGACCTGGAAGCATGAAATGAAATAAACCCTTTCCTGGCAGAGGTGTTTGACGTAGGGTGTTGTTATCACAGAAACAGAAAAGTGAACTCAGACAGAACTATTGCTTTGCTTAAAAGAGGCTGCACCCAACCCTTCATACCAGGATAGGGGGTTATCCCTTAAGCATGAGAGACAGAGGTTTCAAAAGATATGCGGCAAGTTTAGGGCTAGTGGCCTGTAAGTTAAGATCCATCTTGTGCTGGGAAAAGAAAATAACTGTTTAACAAGCCCCCAGCCCCACCACCTGCATTGGGACACCTGCCTCCTGAGTCTCGCCTCTGCTCTGCAGGACACACTTTTACAGACTGTGTCCCAGTTTTACAGAGCTGATCATGTACTGGGAGCCAGTTATAGAACATCACACAAGCCCCTCTGGTACCGACAGCACATAGTATGAAGAGAAGTAAGCTTAGAGATAGGAGACTATTGGAGATAGGAGTTGGCTTGTTGGTAGGTACCAAAACAGAAAGCAACTGTTTGATTTTTAAGATAGCAAAAACTTAAGTGAATTTAAAACAGAAAGCTTCCTGCATTTGCATAGTGACATTTGGAATTCTTCCATCTATACCTAATTGGGTAAGAGGAAAATGAAAGTTTAGGTTAATCCTATGTCTTTCTTATACATCTTAATCTCTCTAAACAAGGCATGAATGAATAGTCTCAGGAAGCATTCATATGTTAAGTCAGTACAAGACATTTAGGAATCAGGCATTACTAGCTGCTCCCATCAGCCAACGTGAGCTTAAATTTTCCCTGTCATCTTGCTATTTTAATGTTTGAGAACTTTATACGTGCATATAATGTGTTTGGATAAAATATGCTCTCATTTTCCCCCCTGAAGTTCCTCCCATGTCTTTCCCACCATTTATCCTTCCCAATTTCACACACTCTTTAAAATCCATCAAGTCTGCTTAGTGCTACCTATACATGCCTGGGTACAGGACCATCTAGTGAAGCAGGAATAGCCTTTCAGGGGACACATCCCTGAAGACAACCGTCCCTCTCCAAGCAACCACCACTTACCACATCTCCCCAGCTAGCGGCGAGACTTCACGACCACCTTACACATCCATGCTGGATTTTTTTGACCTGATCTTACACAGGTCTCATGTAGTCTGTCTTACTCACTGTGAGGGCATATGTGCAATGGTCCTGACAAGTTCAGCAAATACCATTTGGCTGTAGATGTTTACCACTTTTGAGTTTTAGAATAGTGCCCCTGTTACACGAATCCCTGAGCCTTGGAGAGAGGGGTGTGATCTAGATGTCTCATTTACAGTTGAGCATCCCTAATCTCTATGCATTGACTAATTGTGGATTTCTATATCAATCTGCATCTACTACAAAAAAAAAAAAAAAAAAAAAGAATCTTCTCTGATGAAGATTCAAAGATGCACTAATCTATTGGTATAAGTATAAAAATTTAAGGTGAAGTTATATTTATGTCCCTTTAGCAGAAAGATAATATTAGGCTCTCACCTAGGACCTGGGATAGTCATGGAAGTTTGGCCCAATTAATGGTACCAGACATGAGTTCTATCTTGTGGCGCTGGCTTTAAACTGGATGAGAAAATGTCTGCACTCCCATAACATTTATGCCACTGTTGCAGCAGTGAGATTATGTCAACAGTTTAGCCCCAAAGTTCACAGTCATCCATCTTGTTTTCACAGACAGAGTGATTCCATCCGTTCTGATTTTTAACTACATACTGCTATGAAATTAAAACATATTAGGTGGTAAAGATTTATGGATACATAGAAACTGTAAGAGTGGGTAGCAAAAACAATAAGGTGATCCCTTGAATCATAATTCTCAAGAAGAGTTGCATATTTTCTCTGTTCAAGCAAGTTTTTAGAAGCCTGCATTAAGCTTATTTAGCCAGGTAGCTACGTGTGTGTGTGTGTGTGTGTGTGTGTGTGTGTGTGTGTGTGTAGTAGTAGTAGTTGTGCAGGGCATTTACTTTTCTATTTGAAGTAAACTTGCTAATACTACATCATGAGTCAATGCCTTGGCTATCAAGTACAGCAGTTCACACACAGCCCACACAAACCCATTTCAGCCATATCTTACAGAAGATGTGTTCCTAAGACTTTTCATGGAGATGAGTGGCTGTAGAAGATGGGTAAGCATGAATGTGATTCTCAGAACTCAACTCTTTCTTCCTGCATTGTTTTTTCTAAGGGTCAATCCCAGTTGGGTATTGATTGGCCAGTAGACATCAGGGTGTTAGATTGTATCTAGTATTCAGTTTATAACAGTGTCAGAAATGTAAGTCCAACATAACAGTCACAGGATGGAACTCTGATGAGTGTCTGTGGAATGGCCAACTGAATAAGTGAAGTGGAAAACAGTTCCAACGTTTGGAAGTACTGTACTGTGAAGAGAGCTTGAGGGAAGGACTGACAGAGTTACAGCGAAGAGGGAAGTGCCTGCTCATGAGTCTTGCAGGTACCAAGATGCAAAAGACAACTCGACACATGTCATTTAACTTCTCTGAACTGCCTTTGTCTTATACATAAGTTGGAAATTGTATGTCTCCTTTCTGTACCCTTAGGGCAATGCAAAACAGAAGTGGCAATAATAGATGTGAATGTCCTTGAAAAAGTGGGACCACAGTCTAACACAAACTATGAGAAGTAGTGTCTTCCTCTTTTGGTGGCCTTAATTGAAGCATTTTGTCTGTTTTGCTTTGTTTTGTTTTGTTTTGTTTTGGCTGTGGTGCAAATCGATTTGCTAAACCAAGAATGAAAGGATGTGATTTCATAATCCAACATTAGTCTACTTGTTTAAAAGATTTCAATGTGCTCAAGTCAAAGGACAAACCAGACTTCATTCCTGAAACAAAACTTTTATTTGGAAATAGTAACTCATGCTGTCTTAGGCAGACTATTGTGTTATGAAATTTTTGTCTTGGGAAAATGCTTAGATCGCTGATAGATATCAGCTCTAACCAAAAAGAAAAACCCTTCATAGGATTTTCTCTCCTGAAGCTATAATCAGTTAAGTTTGAATATTCTCATTTCTGCTAAAATTAGGAGATGAGTTGAGATAATTATCTTGAGGGCTATCATACTTAATATTTAATCAAATTAGCTGAATCCTCTCCAATTGCATCATTTTCAATATTTCTAAAAATCAATTCATTTCTGGTTCAGAAAAGTACTGAATCCAGCCTCCTCTTAATTAGCTGCCATTTTTTATTTTTAGAATCATTCTCATGCTAGTTAAATGTGCATAACCTAACCACCTTCTTTCTGACATTTGACTCGTTTCCTTTCAGTCCCTGACACTCAACTGTGTGAGAATTTCTCAGATCTAATTCAGGGACTTTCTGTGGATAGAACCTCAAGGTGCCAAAAATGCAATTCTCTTTATATTCCTAAGAGATGAAAAGGGGTTATTTATTGGGGGTGAATAACTCTTGGGGAAGCATACCACGCACGCAGAGCTGTAACTTCTAAGATTCTGCCTTGTTTAATGTTATTTCTTTTTCCAAACATTACTTACAGCTGGTCCATTTTCTCGGACCAGCTGCTTATCGATTCAGGCATGTAAAATAAGTTCTTGTATCTGTTATAAGTTGGTACTTGTTTTTGAAAAATCACAGTTGTTAGATGAGCCAAAATAAACTGTAACAGATCTTCTAGAATGTGTCTCAACCTCTGCCCACACCAGCCAGTGGATTCCCTACCGTCTGATGATTCCTCCTAACTAGGCTCCACCTCTGTTCCTCTTCTCCTGTTAATTAGGGGTCTGATTAAGTACAGTAACAGATAGACACATTAATCCATCCCTTGAAATTTCTCTTCCAACCTAGCATGTGTGGATCAGGTCTAGTGCTGGAACAGGAACGGTGTATAAACCCACAGGGCTGCTCTTGTCACTCTCGCCCATTGAAGGGAAGGCATCAAGAAGAGACGACTTGGGAAAACTAATCTGTTCTCTGTGAGTGGATGTCTGTTGAAGATAGCTTCTTAGTTAGGGATGTGTGTCCATGTCCATTTCCCCCTCTCATGGGCACTGGGATCCCATCTGATCTGAACCTGTGCAGGCCCTGTTGTTGTTGCCACAGTCTGTGAGTTTCATGTGTGTGTCATCCTGTTGCGCTGGAAGACAATGTTTCCTTGGAATCATACATCCACTCTTAGAATCTAAGCCCCGTGCAGTAGATAACCAACACAAAATGAACCCAATGGCATTTTTGAATAATTTTTTTTTGGTCTGTATTACTTGTTTTTTTTTTGTTTGTTTGTTTGTCTTACTGGTCTTTTGCTTGAATATTAATCATGGTTTCCAATTTTGTGTTTTTATTTTTTTTATTTATGTATGTGTTGTATTTTTTTAAATTCCAGTTTGGCTTTTTGTTTGTTTGTTTGTTTGTTTGTTTGTTTTCTAAAGAGAGAGAGAGAAAGGGCTTGGGTGGGTGGGGAGGATGGCAGGATCTGGAAGGGGTTGGGAGAGGGGAAACAGTAATCAGAATAATTTGTATGAAAATAATTTCAATTAAAAGAAGAAGAGAGAGAATTTTACTTAAGAATTATTAGCAGGGAGCCTCAACAGCTGGTGTCCATATGTGGAGTGAAAGAGTACATGATGCATGTACTCATCTTTACCATGATGCATGAGGTTGTGCATGTCCACACTGTGCTGAACGAACAGCGGTGCACACACAGGATGACCTGTCCATCATTTACAAGAATAGTCCATGCCAGAGATGAAAGTGGTTTGGAGCCCAGTGTGGGGCTGTAAGTACGTGGTAGCGTGTTTCATTTTTTTCTCTTCTTGCTCTTGTATACTGTGAGATCATCTTCATTGTGTTGTTTTGTTGTTGTTGTTGTTGATATGTATGCTGCCACAGGGGAGATAAAGATAGGGCTTTATTTTCCATACTAGTCTCCTCTTAGGCAGAAATGCTGACATCACCACAGAAGTTTACTTACCTGAGGTCACTGCAGGTGTTTTCTTGGCTGTAGTACCTGTGACCATTTGTCAAATGGTCTGTGTCACCAGTTTTATAGAGAAAGACAGCAACCAGCACTGATCCATTCGAGAGACTTCTTTGTAACCAGCATGGTGAGAGGTATATGATACAAGTCTCCACAGTTAGTTTATAATGGTCGTTTTCTTTTGACAGAAATGTTTCATTCCTTTTCATCTCAGCTGCATTCTCGGTTCAAGAATGCAGAACTTTAAAGTGTGAGAGTCACCCCTTTCAAGTCTCATCTCCATTGCCTGATTCAGAGATTTCTCCAGGTTTTTGAGTTCTCAACAGTCCTGATTATGATACCTGTAGGGCCAAGATCCCCTAAGACATATGGCATGAACCAAGCAAGTGTCCTAGGAGAAGGCTGCAGATACCAATTTCACATGCAAAGTGCTCTAGTTCCTTAATGGATTTGTCATGTCTAATTAAATTTTACTTGCCTTTAAATGTAGCATCTCTGGTAAGATCATGTTACAGCTTTCTTTTACTCCATGACATGCTGATGAGATCCATGTTCATTATATACCATGAAAACCTCTAGTTAAGGAAAGTACACAGTTAGAAAAGGTACAACACATAATATATATATGTATATATATATATATATATATATAACTATTTATATAATATTAACTGTTTACATAATACATTAGTACAATAATATATAGGAATAAAACTGTTGCTCTGAGTTGTATCAACCCTGATTAATGTGTGCTGTTACCTTTCCAGGCATAGTGTCAGTAGTCTTTGCTGACCTTTTTTTTGTCTTAAAATGTATTTTAGGAACTTTCACAAGGATCTTTTCAATGAATTCTAAAGGATTCATTAGAAGAGGGATCTATTTGAAGAACTCTTCATTCAAATTTTACAGTATAACCTGTTAGATGAGGCAATAAAGACTGAGGAAGTAGGAAGAAGGCTTTTGTAATGAGCCTCATTTGAAATGTAATGTTAACGGAATTATATGTGTTTCATGTAATCATATGAGAATCACTGCTCATAAATTTTTATTTTATTTTTTTAACTAAAAATAAAATTTTATTGTTATTCCAGGATGATCGTTATTTTTTAATTAATTTTTTATTAATTACAATTTATTCACTTTGTATCCCAGCTGTAGCCCCCTCCCTCCTCCCCTCCCAATCCCGCCCTCCCTCCCTCTTCTCCTCCCATGCTTCTCCCCCAGCTTTATTGATCTTGGACTAGTGAGCCATCCAGCTTCTCAGAGTAGTCTGACTGGAACCTGAATGAGCGGTGAGAATCCTGATTTGTGCAATTGTTGATGATCTCAGTTTTCATAAAGGTGACTGAGCAACAGCCTGGTGTTTATGGCACCAAGTGTGAAAATCCTGTAAATAGGCTTCTATTTTGACATGTGAAAAAAGGGCACAGTGGTTGAGCTGGAACTTTAGACAAGGTCTCAGGCAAGCTTGAGAGAAAATTCAGAAAGTTCCTGCTGGCAGGAAAGCTAAATGCCTGTGGTGTATGTATACCCACACTAACCTGTAGAACCACGGTTCTGACTAGTGTCCTACCATGAAAGCAGGCACACTCTAGTCCAGTGGTTCTCAACCTGTGAGTTGTGACCCCTTTATGGAGTGAAGGAGCTGTCACATGGCACTTTCACAGGGGCTGCCCAAGGCCGTTGATAAACACAGATATTTACATGATGATTCATAGTAGCAGCAAAATTACAGCAACAAAAATGATTTTATGGTTGGGGTCCCCATAACATGAAGAACTGTAATAAAGGTCACAGCATTGGAAAGCTTGAGAATTGCTGCTTTAGACACAAGAAAGGTGTGAGAAACTTGCAGCCCTTGAGTTTGTCCATCCAAGTAAAGGTTATGATTACCACCAAAGAAAGTAGTTCTTTGAAAGCTTTGTTTTAAAAGGTTGACCGTCATCATTCCATCCTTTAAATGTAGAGGAGCAAGCATCTCTCCTAAATGCTGTCAATCGCTGCTGACATCTGGTCAGGCTGAGGATATCTGTCGCAGCTCACTGGAGGCTGAGTTCTTATTTTATTTTATTTAATTTTATATTAATTACAGTTTATTCACTTTGTATCCCAGCTGTAGCCACCTCCCTCATTCCCTCCCAATCCCGCGTCTCCTCCCAGGAGCTGAGTTCTTTTGTTCACTTATCAAACCATTTTGTGTTGGTTTATTTGATTCTTTTAGTGTTGTTATTAGTAATATAAGTAGTTGTAGTCATCGTAGTAGTAGAGACTGCATAGCTTGGCCTGGCCTCTAATTTGATGTCAGACTTCAAGTACTAAGATTCCAGATGATTACCATCACATCCAAGTCTTGTGTTAAATTTTTAACAAACAGGACAGTTATCACCAGAAAATGTTTAAAAAATACAGTTTCGCATCTCATATTTCCTAAGGTATTTGAGAGCATACTTTGGTGTCTGGGAGACTCCAAAAATAGTTTACATTTTTAAAAAAATTTATCTCTCTGTCTATCTATCTGTCTGTCTATCTATCTATCTCTCTATCTACCATCTATTTAACTTTTTATTTATTGCATTTTACTGACTTGACTATGAAGTGTGGATTTAGAGAAGACAGTTTCAAAAATAAGACACAAAACCCTGACTGACTAAAGACAAGCTGTCACACCCTCTCCCCCTCCCTCGATCCTAGAACCATTTCTCTGTCCATTTCTATCACTAATGAAGAAAGAAATGAACAACCTGATAAGGTTGATAGTATTAAACTGTGAAAATAAGTTTGACCTATTCACCTTTTACCCTCTCCCCATTGCTTCTGACACAGAGGTCGAATTATTTTTTATAAATTTATTTATTTTTTTTATTAATTACAGATTATTTACTTTTTATCCCGGCTGTAACCACCTCCATCTTACCCTCCCAATCCCACCCTCCCTTCCTCTTCTTCTCCCATACCTCTCCACCAGTCCAATGGTAGGGGAGGTCCTCCACCCTTTTCCTCTGACTCTAGCCTATCAGATCTCATCAGGACTTGGTTGCATTGTCTTTCTCTGTGGCTTGGTAAGGCTGCCCTCCCCTTGTCGGGGGAGGGGGGGTCATGAAAGAGCTAGCCACTGAGTTCATGTCAGAGAAAGTCCCTGTTCCCATTACTAGGGAACCCACTTGGACACTGAGCTGCTATGGGCTACATCTGTGCAGGAGTTCTAGGTTATATCCATGAATGGTCCTCAGTTGGAGTATCAGTCTCCGAAAAGAACCCTGTGCCTAGATTTTTTGGTTCTGTTGCTCTCCTTGTGGAGCTCCTGTCCCCTCCAGGTCTTTCATCTTTCGTTCTTTCATAAGATTCCTTGCACTCTGCCTAAAGTTTGGCTATGAGTCTCAGCATCTGCTTTAATGCCCAAAGAGTCTTTCAGAGGCCCTCTGTGGTAAGTTCCTGTCCTGTTTCCTGTTTTCTCCCTCTTCCAATGTCTATCCTGTTTGCCTTTCTGAATGAGGATTGATTATCTTACCCAGGCCTCTACTTCTTGCTTAGCTTCTTTAGGTGTACAGATTTTATATGTTTATCCTATATTATATATCTAATATCCACTTATAAGTGAGTATACACCATGTGTGTCTTTCTGCTTCTGATATACCTCTGGGATACCTCACTCAGGATGTTATTTTTTAGTTCCCACCATTTGCCTACAAATTTCATGATTTCCTTGTTTTTAATTGCTGAGTAGTATTCAATTGTGTACATTACCACAATTTCTGTATCCATTCCTCCATAGAGGGACATGTGGGTTGTTTCTAGATTCTGGCTATTACAAATAAAGCTGGTATGAACATGGTTGAGCAAATGTCCTTGTTGTATACTTGAGCATATTTTGGATATATACCTAGGAGTTGTATAGCTGGATCTTGAGGTAGCACTATTCCTGATTGTTTGAGAAAGGACAAATTGCTTTTGAAAGTGGATGTACAAGTTTACATTCCCACCAGCAATGGAGGAGGGTTCTCCTTTTTCCACATCCTCTCAAGCATATATTGTTACTTGAGAGTTTGATCTTAGCCATTCCAATGCATGTAAGGTGAAATCTCAAGGTTGTTTTGATTTGCATTTTCCTGATGACTAAGGACGTTGAGCATTTCTTTAAGTGTTTCTCTGGCGTTTGATATTCCGCTATTGAGAATACTCTGTTTAGCACTGTACCCCATTTGTTAATTGGATAACTTGATTTGTTGTTTTTAACTTCTTTAGTTCTTTATATATTCTGGATATAGGGTTGGTGAAGATTCTTTTCCGGTCTGTAGGCTGTCATTTTGTTCTGACGACAGTGTTCTTTGCTTCACAGGAGCTTTTCAGTTTTATGAGTCCCATTAATTGATTGTTGATCTTAGAGCCTGTGCTGTTGGTGTTCTATTCAGGAATTTGTCTCCTGTGCCAATGAGTTCAAGGCTCTTCCACACTTTTTCTTCCAAATTATTTAGTGTCTGGGTTTTATGTTGAGGTCTTCAATCCACTTGGACTTTAATTTTGTACAGTGTGATAAATATGTATATATTTTCCTTTTTCTGCACGTAGACATCCAGTTAGACCAGCACCATTTATTGAAGATGCTGTCTTTTTTTTTTCCATTATATGGTTTTGGCTTGTCAAAAATCAAGTATCCGATGTGTGTGGGTTTATTTCAGGCTCTTCTATTCGATTCCATTGATCCACCATTCTGTTTCTATGCCAGTACCATGCAGTTTTTATTACTATTGCTCTGTATTACAGCATGAGATCAGGGATGGAGATACCGCCAGAAGATCTATTGTTCTACAGAATTATTTTTGCAATTCTGGGTTTTTTGGTTTTCCATATGAAATTGAGAATTGTTCTTTCAAGTTCTGTAAAAAATGTTGGTATTTTGATGGAATTGCATTGAATCTATAGATTGCTTTTGGCAGAATGGCCGTTTTGACTATGTTAATCCTACCAATCCATGAGCATATGAGATCTTTCCATCTTTTGATATCTTCTTCAATTTCTTTCTTCAGAGACTTGAAGTTTTTTTTTTTTTTTTTTTTTGTTTTTAAACAGGTCTTTCACTTGCTTGGTTAGAGTCACACCAAGGTATTTTATGTTATTACTAGCTATTGTGAACGGTTTTTTTCCCTAATTTCTTTCTCAGCCATTTTTATTTTTGTATACAGGAGGGCTCCTGATTTTTTTAAGTTAATTTTGTACCTAGCCAACTTGCTGAAGGTGTTTATCAGCTGAAAGAGTTCTCTGGTTGAGTTTTTGGAGTCAATCATGTATTCTATCATATCATCTGGAAATAGTGATACTTTGACTTCATTCTTTCTGATTTGTATCCCCTTAATGTCCTTTAATTGTCTTCTTGCTCTAGCTAGGACTTCAAGTACTGTGTTGAATAGATATGGAGAGAGTGGGCAGCCTTGCCTTGATTTCAGTGGGATTGATTTAAGTTGTTCTCCATTTAGTTTGATCCTGACTATAGTCTTACTGTATATTGCCTTTACTATGTTTACATACAAGGTATGTGCCTTGTATCCCTGATCTCTCCAAGACTTTAAACATAAATGAGTGTTGGATTTTGTCAAATTCTTTTTTGGCATTTAAGGAGATGATCATGTGTTTTTTCTTCTTCAGTTTGTTGTGGTGGATTACATTGATGGATTTCCATAGATTGAACCACCCCTGCATCCCTGGGATGAAGCTTACTTGGTCATGGTGGATGATATCTTTTGTGTGTTCTTGGATTTGGTTTGCCAATACTTTATTGAATATTTTTGCATCAGTGTTCATAAGAGAGATAGATCCGAAGTTCTCTTTTTTTGTTGGGTCTTTGTGTGGTTTAGGTATCAAGGTGACTGACTGTGACTTCATAGAATAACTTTGGTAATGTTCCTTCTGTTTCTATTTTGTGGAATAGTTTGAAGAGAATTGGAGTTAGATCTTCTTTGAAGGTCCGGTAGAATTTTGCACTGAAATCGTCTGTGCTTTGGCTTCATTTATTTATTTATTTATCTATTTATTTATTTATTTATTTATGGAAGGGAGACTTTTGATGACTGCTTCTATTTACTTGTGGGGTATAGGACTATTTAATATACTTACCTGATCTTGCTTCAATTTTGGTAAATGGAATCTATCAAGAAAATTGTTCATGTCATTTAGATTTTCAAATTTTGTGGCAGATAGGGTTTTGTAGTAAGACCTAATGATTGTTTGGATTTCCTCAGTGTCTGTGGTTATGTCCTGCTTTTTGCTTCTGATTTTGTTGATTTGGATAGTGTCTCTCTGCCTTTTAGTTAGTTTGGCTAAGGGTTTGTCTATCTTGTTGATTTCCTCAAAGAACCAGCTCTTGGTCTCATTAATTCTTTGGATTGTTTTCTTTTTTTCTAATTCATTGATTTCTGCCCTGATCTTGAATATTTCCAGCCATCTACTTCTCTTGGGTGTGTCTGCTCCTTTTTTTTCCCCTAAGGCTTCTAGGTATGCCATTAAGTTGCTTGTAGGAGATGTCTCAAACTTCTTTCTAGAGGCTCTTAGTGCTATGAACTTTCCTCTTTGCACTGCTTTCATTGTGTCTCATAAGTCTGGGTCAGTTGTACCTTCATTTTAAATGAATTTTAGGAATTCTCTAATTTATTTTTTTCATTTCTCCCCTGACCAAGCTGCCATTGAGTAGAGAGTTGCTTAGTTTACATGTGTATGTAGGCTTTTTGTTATTTCTGTTCTTATTGAGGTCTAGTTTTAGGCCATGATGGTCTGATAGGATACAAGGGATTATTTCGATCTTCTTGTATCTGTTGAGGCATTCGTTGTGCCTGACTATATGGTCAATTTTTGAGGAGGTTCCACAAGGTGATGAAAAGAAGGTAAACTCTTTTGAGTTTGGGTGAAAAGTTCTGTAGACATCTATTAAGTCCATTTGATTTAGGACCTCTGTAAGTGCCATTATTTCCTATTTAGGATCTGTCTAGATGATCTGTCCTATGGTGCGAGTGGAGTGTTGAGGTCTCCCACTATGAGGGTATTGGATCACTGTGTGATTTCAGCTTCAGTAATGTTTCCTTTACAAATGCAGGTGCTCTTGTATTTGGGGCATAGATGTTCAGGACTCTGATGACCTCCTGGTGAAGTTTTCCTTTGATGAGAATGAAGTGCTCCTCCTCATCTTTTTTGATTAATTTCAGTTGAAAGTCTATTTTATTAGATATTAGGATAGCTTCCTCAGTTTGTTTTCTGGGTCAGTTTGCTTGAAAAACATTTTTCCAGCCCTTTACTTTGAGGTATTGTTTATCTTTGTTGCAGAGGTGTGTTTCTTGGATTCAGCAGAATGTTGGATCCTGTTTCCGCAACCATTCTGTTAGTCTGTATCTTTTTATTGGACAGTTGAGTCCATTGATGTTGATAGATAATAGTGACCAAGGAATGTTAGTTCCTTTTTATTGTGGTGTTACTGTATTTCTATTAATTATATTCTTTTAATTTTTTGTTGTGAAGTTATCTATATCCTGTGTTTTCTTGGGTGTAGTTGTTTTCGTTGGATTGGAGTTTTCCTTCTAGTATCTTCTGTAGGCCTGGGTTGATGTATAGATATTGTTTTAAGTTTAATTTTGTTATGGAATATTTTGATTGAAAGCTTTGTTAGTTATAGTAGTCTGGGTTGGCATCAGTGGTCTCTTATAGTCTGCATGACATCTTCCCAGGCCTTTCTGGCTTTCATAGTTTCTGTTGAGAAGTCTGGTGCGATGCTGATAAGTTGATCTTTATATGTTACTTGGCCTTTTCCCCTTGCTGTTTTTAATATTTTTTCTTTGTTCTGTAGATTTAGTGTTTTCACTATTATGTGACATGAGAAGTTTCTTTTCTGGTCTAGTCTCTTTGGTGTTCTGTAGGCCTCTTGTATGTTAATGGACATCTTCTATAAGTTGGAAAAAATTTCTTCTATGGTTTTCTTGAAAATATTTTCTGGACCTTGGAGCCTGGAATCTTCTTTTTTGTCTATTACAAAGGTAGAATTAATACATTTCAGATCTGAAGAATTCTCAGACCTCACAGGCCCTCAAGAATGACTTGGGGTGGAAAGGAAAGGAAACCAATGCTCTTCTTACTGTATAACAGTAATTGCTTCTTCTAGCGTTCAGAAACACTTGGGATGAAAGCAGCTGAGGGATGTGGAACAGTTAGAGACAAGCTACCTTGAGTCCTGCTGATGATGATTTCTGCAGAAACCCAGATCTGAAAACCTTACTTTGAAAAACTCTATGTTTCTCCCCCTTTAATCTTACTAACCTCTGTGTGTGTGCATGTGTGCATGTGTGTTCTTTTTTAAAATTTTATCACTTTACAGCCTGATACAAACCCCTCCCCCCTCCACCCAATCCTTGCCTCACACTCCTCTCCCCATCCCTCCTCTACTGCTTTTCCGAGAAGGGGTGCCTAAGGAGTACCAACCCACCCTGGCACCTCAAGTCACAGCAGGACTAAGTGCACCCTCTCCCACTGAGGCCAAACAAAGAAGCCCAGCTAGGAGAAAGAGATCCACAGGCAGAGAACAGAGTCAGAGACAGCCCCTACTGAGGTTTTTAAGGGACCCACATAATGACCACGCTGCACATCTGTTACATATGTGTAGGGGTCCTAGGTCTGGCCCATACAAGGTCTTTGGTTGGTGATTCAGTCTCTGTAAAGCCTCCCATGAGCCCAGGTTAGTTTACTCTGTAGGTCTTCTTGTGGTGTCCTTGACCTCTCCAAATCCTTCAATCCTTCTTCCCACTCTTCCACAAAACTCTCCAAGCTCCACCTATTGTTTGCCTGTGGGTCTCTGCATCTGTTTCCATCAGCTGCTGAAGGAAGTCTCTCAAGAGACAGTTATGATAAAGTCCTGTCTGCAAGCATATCAGAGTGCCGGGAGTTGGCTCTCCCATGATGTGGGTCTCAAGTTGGGCCAGCCATTGGTTTACCATTCTCTCAATATCTGCTTCATCTTTATCCCTATATTTTTTGTAGGCAAGACAAAGTTTGGGTAGAAGGTTTTATGGGTGGGTTGGTGTCCCCCAACTGGCTACAGGGGGTAGCTACTTCAGACTCCTAGGAGTCTCATCTAGGATCATAGACTGCCCAGAGCCTGCTCTGTCCCAGAGATGCTCCCCCACCAATTTGCTTTCTCTCTACTAGTCCTCCTCTCTCTTCTCCCCTTCCCTGCTTAATGTAACAGAATGTTCTTTGTAAAATAGCAATGTGATCTTGTCCTCTCCCAACCTACAGAGTGTTCTCAACTGACTGTACACAACTGCCCCAAGCCAAACCAATTTTCATCTTCATGAAACTGCTCTTACAAGCTCAGAGCACAGGGCCACTCATGGCTGTCATTATTCTATGGCCCGTATTCCCTTATCTCTCTTCATTTAGCTTCAGGCTTTCCAAACACCAGAAAGAGCTGGCAAGCTTTTCTACTGCCCAAATTTCCCAAGCTCATAGTATTCATATTTATATGTGAGAAGGTGTGTTCATTTTTTCTCAACACATAAATAAAGTGTTCCTGAAAAGGAACACTGTGTTCTTAAGCAACGAGCAATGTCAGCCAAGAGGTCTTTACCTGGGAATGGTTGCACTTGATTGCTTTCTTCACTCTGCTACTTAAAAATGCAGGCTCTGCACACCCGATCCCCACCCCTATTACCCTCCTCACCCCCTCTCCTAGTCAGTTCCCTCCCCCATCTACTTCAGACGTCTATTTTATTTCCTCTTCTGAGTGAGAGTCAAGCATCCTCCTCTGGGCCCTCCTTGGCTTCTTTGGGTCTGTTTATGAATTGTAGCACGGTTATCCTGTACTTTGTGTTAACTTGAGAAAAACACCTAGCAGTACAATAAAGTATCTGTGTGTTGTAGTTGACACACTGGAAACAAAATGGTTTCAATCAGCAGCAATGACTCCTGGTCCTCTGCATCTTGGGCATATGGCATGGTGCACAGGATTGAATGGAAAGCTGCTTGGTATGGAGTAGTATCCCTGACACTTGAACAGGATGGGAAGAGTTGTGTCTTATTTAGGCCTTATAAATTGGGAGGCTATAGAGAAACCACACGTTCACAATTATCTAATATAGTTTTATTTACTTACTCAGTAACTTAATTAGTTAGAAACACAGTCTCATGTATTCTAGGCTGGCCTCCAACTTTCTATATATGCAAGAAGGGATGACCTTGAGCTTTTGATTCTTCTGGTCCCATCTCCTGAGTGCTAGAGATCAAATGCAGGGTTTCATGCATGGTAAGCAAGCACTCTTCCAACTAAGCCCCTTTCTTTGTTTTAGGTCAAAACAGCAACAAAAACTAAGAAATTCTTCAGGCAATTTTCTTCTCAACATTTTTTGCTTTCAACCCCAGATAATATTAAGGACACAAAGCCAGTCTTCCATGCTCAAAGTGTGAATGTCTTGCATGTTCAACGATTGAAGTGTCTCTCAATCCTGTTGTCGGATGTCCTCCATCACCTCCCTTACAGAGGACATATCTATCTTTTCACATCATTTGTCAGCTTTGTCTTCCAGTAGCTTAGGATAGAATCACAGGCGTGCTGAGCTCAACGGTAGCAAACTCTTCATCAGAGTTGAGCTGACTTAATGATAAATATATCAAGCAATTTGCTCCAAGGACTATCCGCATTGAAAGCACTGTCTCCCAAATGCTTTGAATGCCGTCATTAGAAAGTAAATATGCCACATTTGGGGGTTTTCGAGTCAAAGCACTTCTGTCAGACACTTCTTCCGCTGTCATCAAGTGAATGCAGACACTCTTCTATTTCTGTAATTTAAACATCAGCATTTTCTGCCCAAGCTAAAATAAGACACTAAAATAAGGATAAGAGCACATATCAAAATATCATATTACAGAGCCCTGTGTTTTATTTATCACTGCCTGGAGCTGAGATCTTGCCTATTCTCATGGGATTCTTTCTTCTGCCCTACCTTGCCACACGCTAGACAGTTTATCTGCAGAAGTTCTCATTTAGAGGTATGGTGCAGGTGAATTATTTCATGTAATTATTAGGAAGTAGCTACATATGTCTAGTTGAGGCATGGAAGGTATGTAAGGGACCTACCTTAGAACACTTGCCAATTCCAGCCCCCCCAAATTTAAGGACAGCCAACTTTCCTGCAGGCTCTTGTTTACTTCCAGAAGTAAATTAAAGGAACAGAATTGGAAGCTGCGGGTGGGATACATTAATTGTCTTGCTGGGCTGTTGGTAATGTCTAAAGTGCTTTGTAGTCTGAAAACACTCCATACATCTGTCACTGTAAGTACCTTTATCATTGGGAGAGGCAAGATTAATAAGGATAAAGTGAATTAAGGAAGCAAAGTTGGGTTTTATTTTATTTCTCACACAAAGAAAAACATGCCAGAGTAGTAAGTGCTGTGTTACAGAACCATGTAATAAAAGCTCATTAGAGAGACAAGGTTAGCTTGGTGCATAGAATACCTCATTAGATGCTTTGTTAAGGTCGCCTCCCCTGCTTGTGATCCAACTGTTGTTAAATTATACAGATTCCAATCTAAGTCTATGCAGATAGAAACCAACGTGACATCTGTTGAGGTTGTGTCCTTTGTTAATCGCAAAATAAATGCTTTCCACGGGTTTACTCATTTAATGTTTAAAATAATTTTATATTTTGGGTATCATTATTGTTCTTGCTTTAAAGTCCAAAACCACTGAAGCTTAAAGTCATAAAGTTACTCCTATGGAGAATCAGTCCTAGATGTATGGAGTACCAGAGCAGAGGCCTTTGCCAAGAGCAAATACAGTTGGTTCTCTGTATATGTGCTTTTCAGCCAAGACTCAGCCAACAACAAATCAAAATATTCCATTAATATTCATGTATATTTTCACATGCAGATTTTTTCTTTTTAATAATATGACATTAACTGCTTTTGCATGGCATTTATATTGGATTAAGTAAGAGAAGCAATCAAGAAATTATTAAATGTATGAAGGAGGGAGCACTGTGATGTTTTATGCAGGACCTGGGTGTCCATAGATTTAAGTATCTACAGTGTAGTGGTGAGGGTTTCCTGGACCCAGTGGCTACTGGTGGACAACTTTATTGTTCCTTCTATGTGTGTATTTGAAATTGCCCTTCACAGAACATCCAGTGTTTTCTTGCATCCTCTTTCCTCCTCTGTTCCTATCTCTTCATTTTCCATCTTCCACCTTGACTTTCCTAAATTGTTCCCTCTCTTTCCTTTTCTAAAGGCAAATATGCCATGCGAGACCTGGTCCATCGGCTCCCTGGTGGGAACAACAGCAACAACGCAGGGAGCAAGGCCATGTCAGACGACACCGTGACAGCCGTATGCTGTACTCTACATGAAGTGATCACCAAGAACATGGAGAACGCCAAGGCCTTACGGGATGCTGGTGGCATAGAGAAGTTGGTTGGCATCTCTAAAAGCAAAGGAGATAAGTAAGTCAGGGGTCAACACTGTCTTTTCACTGGGGTAAGTCAGAGGTGACACTGTCTCTGCATTGCTAAGGTAGACTTCATGTCCCATATTGCAGTCTGAGTTCCTTTTGCACAGGACAGCCAAACAGTTTGGCCTGCATACATGACATTATCTCCCTGCCATTGAACCTCATCTTTGTTTGCCAGTCCCTGTGTCAGTGGACCCAAATTCTTTGCTTCTGTAGTCCAAGTCATCACAGAGGTGTTTTCTCTCTGCATCCTTCCTATGGAGTCAGAAAGAACCCAAATCTAGTCTAGCCTCCTCCTTTACTCACTGAGATTCTGGGTAGATTATTTAACAAGTTGCTTTGTCCTTACTTTCTAACCTAAAACTGAAGGCAGGCCTGTCATGGTACTCTTCCTGGAATCAGTGATCATCAGATCTGAAAAGATAAGTAGAAATTCCCCCAGGCAGGAGGAGAGTGGTAAAGTAGGATTTTCAGCTGAGTGGAATAAAAGGGGACTTGTATCCAAGCCACTGCACCTCCTCCTCAAGTGAGAATGTTCCCTGTGGTTTAAGAGTCAAGTGTATCTTCCTCTATGCAACCAAAAAACAAACAAACAAAGACCCTTCATTAGCCAAGGGTGTTAGTGTATGAGCTAGCATATCAACCTTTGTAGAAACCTTCACTACCCTTAATTAAATTTTGTCTTCTTGAAGTCCCTCAGAGTAATCAAAGAAGATTAATTATGTAAACTTTTTGTTATCAAGGGCCTATGTACTTCTTGCCTTTTCATTCCCCGCCTCCCATTTCTTTACATATAAATGCTAAATAGTTAATTTTTCTCTTATTATTGAAGATAGTGAGAGATGCTCTTTGAGACTCTCTGGAAATCCTGTCTCATTATTTCATTTAACTCAGGTTATTGACAGTGTGTTATAGAAATTTCAGGGGAGGTATTTATCCTGGGACCCTTAAGTGGGTTCATTCACCAATACAACAATAGATTTGAATATGTTCTGTGTCAAGGAGTGATGCACTCTGGAGTCAGGCAATTGTGCAATGTAGATTTGGAATCATCTACAACATGTGATGTCCTGTCTAGATAAAAATAAAACATCATAGTTCACAGCTGCATAGTTTTCTTCTTCATGTAGCTCAGCAGACCCGTGGGTCTCAAGGAAGGGAAGTGCTTACATGTCTTGAGGTTGTGAGCCCAGTTTTGTTTTGTTTGTTTGTTAAGCATATATGCTTAATGATACAATAAAGCCACAGTTGACAGGAGCACTCCATTTGCCTTTATTTATGAGACATCCCAAGGTTAAAGAACAAGAAAGTTGTGGTGAGTGGCTAGGCAACTTTCTAGTCTTTTCAGGTGTTTGAGTATCTCACAGCAGTAAGTGACACTTGGTGGACCTTGAGGAAAAAAGATGCTGTGGTCAGTCTTATGGCCAAAGAAAACTAGTTGGTGAAACTACATAAAAAGTCTCTTTGGAGAAATAACCTATGAAATAATGCAACTCTTCATTGGTAACCCAGAAAATTGCCCTACAAGGTGTGGTCCAGATTTGGTTGTTGTAAGTGCACAGATTTTTTTTTCTTTTGTAGATGATCTCAGAAGTGTCCTTTAAATTTTTTTTTGCTATTATTATTTTATTTTTTACAATTTATTCATTTTATATCACAATTGTAGCCCCCTTCCTTAACTCCTCCCAGTCTCACTCTTCCTCCCTCTTCTCCACCCACATACACTGAAAGGGGGATTCTCCTCACCTGCCTTCTGCACCTAGCTTATCAGGACTGTCTGGATCCTCTTCCTTTGCCAGAGAGAAGTGATCAAAGAGCAGGCAACCGAGTTAATGATAGAAGCAGCCCCAGTTCCCCTTACTCAGGAACCCACATGGACACTGAGCTGCCTGTTGGGGACTTCTGAGCAAGAGGTCTATGTCCTCCCCATGCATGGTCCTTGGTTGGTGTATCAGTCTCTGCAGGATCTACTGGGCTCAGCTTTTTTAGCTTTGTTGGTTTCTTTGTGGGGCTCTTGTCTCCTTTATGTCCTTCTATCCACCCCCTTCTTCCATAAGACTCCCTGCACTCTGCCTAAAGTTTGGCTGTGAGTCTCAGCATCTGTTCCAAACCCCTGATGGGTAGAGTTTTTCAGAGGACCCCCTATAGTAGGCTCTGGTGTCTATCCTGTTTGCCATTAATTTGACCAAACATTTCTTCATGGACAGTCACTCATTTCATCTGATTGCTCCTTTATCTTTTTTCTTTGTCAACAGCCTGGAGTTATGACTTTAGTAACACATATTAAATTGAACTGAATCAGGTCAATTTCAGTTGTTGTTCTTATGGTTAGTCAACCCTTCCATTTTTTCATGTCTATGAACATACCGGCAAACTGGAAGATCAAAACAAGGTGTTTATAACTTCTCATTTCCCACCAACATTTTAATTTATCATTGCTTTTCATTGCTTTTTAAATAAAATGTTTTGAGTCTCAGCATGAAACTAATATTTGTTTCTCAGTCAGTCCTGTGATGAAGGCAGGCATTAAAATTCACATGAACCAATAAGCGTGTTTTATTAAAACAGAAAACTGGAGGATCAATTTTTTGAACTGGAGGATCAATAACATGGTAGAAATACCAGTTCATTCCATTTAACTTGTCAAACTATCACAAACATGTCCACACTAAATTGTTCTTACGAACTTGCTTCTAGAACTAAGTTCAGTCCATGACTGATTTTTATTTGAAACAGCTTGAAAACAAAGATGAGAAAGCAAACAAAGAAAAACATAAAGAAAACACAAATATGCCTGGCTGTGGTCCTCTGGTTGTAAATATCTGTGCATTTCACTTCTAAGAATCTCCAACCTAACTATGTAGCAAATTAACCTTTGTTAATTTGTTAACTAGTAAGATGCCGCCATATGTTGGAACATTGCAAAGACACTCAAGGCAACTGGTGCTCAGGGATGCTACTCTTATGAGACTGAGTTGTACAGCCTTGAGGAATCACAACGTCAGACATCTTCAGGCACCCCTGATTTGACAGCTCCCAGGAAGATCAAAGTACTGTGTAATTGTTATCAACACTTACAGGAGCTGAATATGCACTGTTTGGAAGTCTGATGACTGACTATTTTCACATCATTTTTAAACACACATTGCAGACATTCTATCATGTCCATCTGTTTCAAGCACACATTTTCATGACTTCAACAGTTATATATAGGAAATCGTGTTAAATGTGTCATTGTATCTTATCATAAAGCAGAGACGCTATTAACGGACTGAGCTATTGCTTGTCAATAGAGAACTGTGTACTATGACTTGGGTTATAATCACTTAGGAACACTCAATTTTTCTAGTTCTTCAGCCGATAGTGTTACAGCTTTTCAAGTAGATAGTTTTATAACACAAGTCTAGTGGAAAGATCAAAACTAAAGACTAAGAAGAGGGCAACATTCCTTTTGACCTTTGCATGTTATTATAACACGACGCTATACTGGCATTTTAATTGAGAGGCTAACCTGCTTTTTTCATTACACACTCACAGTCTCTATTTTGTAACTAAGCAAGAAGTTGAAACAAAAAAAAATTGCACTGTGTCAGAGGAATTTTTCATGCTAAATGTGTCAGCCACGCCATCACTACCTGAATTCTAATAATGTTCCTGCAGGGTTGCCTGGGCATTGCCAGAGACAAATATCCAAGTAGCAGGGGTAATAATACAAGAGCATTTTAGTCATTGTTTAACCTTGATTATATAAGGCTAAGAAGGGCTCTAATTTGTATCCATGAAAAGGTCTAAATTTCTCTAAGTTACAGGAATTTAAAGCTATATCAGGAGCATGATATTATCATAAATTATAGAATAATTAAACCCATTTATTTTAATGAAATACAGTAAATATTACCTATTTAGCTAAAGTATTATGGAGAAAGTGGAATTTTTTAATTATAATACAGCCAAAGTTGGATTGTCTCTCAGAAGTAGCTGTCACTTCTGCTCCTCAGTAAATGGAAGAAGCTTTAATCTTAGCTCACATAAATCATGGAAACCCAGAAAAACAGCAGCCACACTATACTGATATCCTGACATCCAATGATTTCATTGCAAAATGCCTGTCTACAATATGTTCATTCATTTTGGCTCTTAAATCCAGCCTACCCCAACTCATTGACCATCTGCTTCCTTTGAATTTCAAAGGCCATTTTATTTCAAAAATGTATTTTATTTAATTTTTCGACAATTTCATATGAGTTCTGTAGAACAATTCCACCCTTCCTCTCCTCCTTCCAACTCTCCACCCCCCAACTCCCTCTCAAATTCATGATCTCTTAAGATGCCTGTAATTTTTACTGTTGTGTGTGTGTGAGAGGAGACTGTGTGTGTGTGTGTGTGTGTGTGTGTGTGTGTGTGTTTGTGTGTATGAGTGTGTATGTGTATCTAATGAGACAATTTATTTTTGCTCTTATGTGTATGTGTTTAGGACTGACCACTTGGGATTGGATAACTTACCAGGGGACTTGCCTCTGAGGAAAATGGATTCTCCCTTTCCCAGCAGCCATGAATTGCCTATAGCTCTTCACCTATTCCATAGGGTGGGACCTATGAAATCTCTACCTCCATCCACATTGGCTTGTCCCCTGGTGTTTTCATCATGAAGATCTAGCTTAGACAGTCATATTGCTGAGATCTGGGAGGTATGGCCTCCCTGTCAGGATTAGATGACACTATCTGCAGGGGTCCTGCTCCTCTGAGTCTTTAGGAAAAGGGAACAGAAAGACATGAGTCAAGTAAATCTTTGGTTTCACTTTAGAGGTTGTTTTCAGTGGATCTGTCATCTGTGTGAGTCAGCTTCTGGACTATTCATTGCCTTGCAACATCCTGCCCAACACCAACAGTCACATGGATCACAGGCACACAACTGAAGCCCACAGCCCAGGTCACACCTTCTTCTTGGTTTTGTGTACATACAGAATTGTAAGGACAGAAACACAGCCACATCCTTGTTGCTAGAGTGACAGTTAATTGAGTAACTGTGACCAAGTTATATGGCCCCCAAAACTATCGTACAGAGAGAGTGAACTGGCCAATAAGGTAGACCATATCAATGGTGGCCATTAGAATTAGGCAGTTGGTGATAAAACCAGTCTGTTAGAACTAAGTATCTACAAGTAGTTAATAGCTTGTAGATTATCCAAGAAAGCTCTAGTCTGAGTGACTTTCAAGAATTTTATGGGTTTGAATCCAATGGCTATATTGATATAGTCTCTGTTTTGATGTGCAGTTTGGCATTGAGCCAAAAAAAGGGGTGGTTGTGTCTTCATAACAATTGCAAAGGCAACCTAAGAAAAGATCAATAAACTATGACTATAAATTCCTGTGAGCTTGATTCAAAGGACTTGAGGGGTACACAGGGCTTCATAGATCCTTGTTCAGGGGCATTCTTCAGTGTCCATGTTGGGGGCAGACAGAGAGAGACAAACAGAGAGAGAGAGAGCCTTCAGTGCCAGACTGCTGTGCTTGGCATCCATAGGCAACAAGGAGCAACTGCTTGTGTTTACACAGGTCAGTGTGGCAGCCCCATACCTATACTTATGCCCTGAGGATATGGGTGTCTTCATTCTTCTTATTACCCAAGTCTGGCACAACACTGTTATAAAAAATGTCTAGATTCACCTAGTGCTATTGAATCACTCCCTTCCCCCACATACTTCTCTTCCATTTTGTAATGAAGGACTAGATCTGCTTTCTCCCTAAATGTCACAAGTCTTGTGCTTGGGTTTTGGAGAACCTTTGCCCAAATTCTAGTACCTCCCAGGTGTGTTGCTGAAAAGGAAAATGGGACCAAGGAAAGCAACACTTTTCTGAAGAGAAAAAAAAAGATGGTGTGGATTTTGATGTTTCCTGACAAGACAGTGTGGTTGCAAACCAAGATGCCCTCGTCACCCGCATTTCCTGTCTTTTCTTTATCAGGCACTCTCCAAAGGTGGTCAAGGCTGCATCTCAGGTCCTAAACAGCATGTGGCAGTATCGAGATCTGAGGAGTCTATACAAGAAGGTAAGATCACTTTTTCTTCCTGGAGGGTCTGGGCACAAAAGTTTTAGGCCCAAAAGTACCAAATATGATCGTGAGAAAAAGTATCTCAGATTTAGCGGATATTTGTCCAAAAGCATTGGTAGATGAAACAAGAGAATCTGAATGAGGAGGAGAAAGTTCTTATCTACCAAGATACCAAGATGTGAGCCTTCTCCACTGACCAGATCGAAACTCACAGAATCTTAAATCAAATCAGCTTTTTTAATTATCTGAGAGCCTATAATTTCTTTTCAACTTTTTATTTATCATCACCATGATTATTATTATTACTATTATTACTGTGTGTGATGTTTATGGTCATATATATGGAAACATATATACATGATGTATATATGGAAACCAGAGAACGACTTTTGAAGTTGGTTCTCTCCTTCTACCTTTACATGGACTCCCAAGAACTGAGCACGTCTCCAGACCTTTGCCTGCCTTTGCCTGCCAAGCCATCTTATTGGCCTTGTGATTTCTCTTATCTTAAAATATTCGTTTACTTACTCAGTTTTGTGTGCATGCCTGAGTGCATGTATGTTGGCCGTGTGAATGCAGGAGGCCACAGAGGGCAGAAGGCATAAAATTCCCTGGATCTAGAGTTATAGAAGATTGTGTGCCACCTTTGTGGGTGCTGGAAAAGGAACTGGGTTCTTTAAAGAACAAGGAGTGATCTGAACCACAGAGATGCCTCTCCAACCTTCTCTTTCATTTTAAATTAACACATAGCATGTATAAATATTTATGGAGTACAGCATGCTGATCATTGACCCACTCAACATATTTATTTACCTCATCCATTTTCTTAAGCATGTATTACTCTTCATGGTGAAAAAATTCAAGATTCATCCTTCTAGCTATTTTTAAATGCACGACACAGTATTTTGAATAATAGTGCTTTTTTTCCAGAGCTCCCTTGTTGCAAAGTAGACCAAAAAGTCAAAACTTAGGGACTTGGAAAATACATTAATTTACAAAGCATCAACAACTTTGAACAAGTCATTGCAGAGAGGACACAGAAAAAATAAATAGCTCAAGAGCAATTGAGAAAATCAAAAAATATGGAAGCTGAAAAAAACAATCATCTGCAAGATGCGGTAACTGCACTGTGTTCCTAGGCCCTGAAAACCTTAGCACATGGCTGCCAGAGGATAGAGATGAAGATCTCCCTGGCCTATATGGATCACGGGAGGTTTGGCTTTCATTCTGTATGCTCCCACGGTGAGGAGGAATTATATTGTGTATTTGGAAGTGTGTTTAGAACACTCTCAATGTGTTCCAAAGCTAAAACCTGAAAAGTCCCTCTTCTGGAGATTTGGCTCTGTATCCCATGGCTGAATTCCACTGAAGAAAAGATGCTTAAACTTTCTTTGGGGGCTGGGGGCTGAGTGGGCATTCTTAATAATATTTTCCAGGACTGTTTTTGTTTTTTGCTATTCTCAGTCGAGCATGTGTGGAAAATGTAAATTTCATTAATAAGTAGCAATGGAGAACATCATGAATACATAGGCACCAGGATTCAGCAAGGAAAAGCAAGGCTGGGAAAAGTGGGCGGCTTCAATCTGCTATAGCCAGAGAGCCTCCTGCTGAAAGAGCCAACATCACCCTGCATCCCTACCACCAGCCTCTTCCTGCCAGCAGCTCCTTGGGCAGGGATGTGAGGTCACACACAGTGTCTCACATCATAAGACACAAGAGCCATCTTGCCAGAGGCACATCTTGTTTTTCACTAAGCCTGTGGGGAAAGTAAAATATTTAATACCCGGATCTCCTATGTTTTAGTCTATTTTTAGATTTCCCCAAGGACTCTTCTTCTTCCCAAAAGCACTCGGTGCTTACCACTCTAAGTTTATAAAATATAACTTATGCAATTCTCTCTCTAAGTTTCCCTGTGCTTCTAGACATGGCGTGCTAATTTGAAACCAAGATACAAAATATGAGTTAGGGGAATATTCCGGATTGGTGATGAACATTTCTAAATGTTTTCTTTTGTAATATGAGCCAATGTTTGGGATTATTTTTTCTGTTCATGAAATACTGACCTCTATGGTCTTTGCTTAGTTTCTTCTTGGGCTCTTCCAGAAGGCAGTAGAAATCTCCACCAGCAAAGGTCATTCAGCTAAACAGACATGAAGACATGCTGATCTCCTTTAAATAAGGATGGAGCTGGTAGTTCCAAGCCAGTGGCTGCAGAAGCTCCAGGAGACAGTGCCTCATACAGACACCTGCACTCACTCACACCCGGCAGGTCTGCTCCTCTGCGGTGCACCAGCTCGTACTGTGTGCACCTTAGGAAAGCAGCTTTGATAAACTCTCGAGCTATTTACTGAATGGTAGTGTGTGCTTTACACTGAAGGTTTTTTTTTCTTTGTTGGTAGTAGGGTTCAAAAAGTGTAATTATCTTTCTATTTTCCTAAAAAGAAGAATGTGTTGACAGGAATTTAATGGAACTAAAACTCAAGAGATGATATGGTTTAAAGTTTGTTTCCTATGAGCACATTCAAGAAAGATGGGCTTGAGAAGTCAATGTGATGTTTTTAGTTGGCCCATGATTAAAAAATGTTGAGAAAGAGCTGTTTTTAATCATTTCCAAATTATGCAGTTGTGAAATGAAACAGGCACCTCTGAGCTTAGCATCATGTGCTCTCTTGATAACAAGGCCAAGCATTCATAATCATTCTCCCTTTGAAAGTCCTTCGAAAGAAACCAGATCACTCTTCCTCTTCAATTGTCTTTAATCGTCAAGGAGGCCAATTTCTGTTCTGTTCTCCATTGACAATTACATACCACAGAAAAGCTGTCTGATCCGTATCTTTTAATTATTCCTATTTCAAATCTACTTATTAAGAATCTATTAGAGATCAGTAAATGAAGGGCTCCAAGAAAGACCTAAGACACAGAGGCCATAACTATGGGCAAGTGTGAAGGATGGACCAATTGTTGGCAACTCTATTACTTACTGAATTATATACTCTAAGTGTTAAAGCCTGGATCAAAGGGGAGAAATTATAGAGCTAAATTTTGAAGAATGTTTAAAATTTGTATAATTAAGAGTTTGAGGTTAAGGGCATTCTGAGAGGGAGAACGTGACTGGGAGATAGAAATTGGGATATCTAAGACCAAATCTGGCTATATCCATCACCCGCTTCAGTTCATACAGAGCCAGGCCCAGGGCCAGACACGTATATCATTAGCTCCAGTTTTCAGAGATACATTTAATCAGATAGAATACTTTGGCTATGTGAGTTCTGACCAAAACAAAGCTGTGGTTTATTTGTGATGCATTTGGTGCCCCCAAACCACATTTGTGTTATCTGAACCTTCATCTTGAGTGGAGCCCATCTGCATCAGCCATTTTAGGAGAAATAAGCAGAGGTTATCACAGAGCATTACATAATGCATCACTTTTCAAACAGCCCTTATGTTTAGCTAGCCTGACACCGGA
Source organism: Psammomys obesus (assembly GCF_907164565.1). Classification (NCBI taxonomy): domain Eukaryota; kingdom Metazoa; phylum Chordata; class Mammalia; order Rodentia; family Muridae; genus Psammomys; species Psammomys obesus. The sequence goes on from NW_026594428.1 coordinate 18,147,422, forward strand.
CTGTAAAATCCACTATCATTCTTAAGTGACCAGTGGATGGTTCATAAAAGCAAGGAAGGGAATTTGAGAGAGTGTTGAAGATCAGAAGTACTTGGCTTTGTAGAAACTTGGGCCTGAAAGTGAGCCCCCTCACAAAATGGAGTGCTTATGTTTGACCATGTCTGGGGAGCCTTAGGATGGATGACTTAGGGAAAGAGGAAATGAACTTGGGAGAAAGGTATAAAAATAAAAAAAATAACTCTCTAAAATCTATGAGACTCTTGATGATATATCCATGTGAGATCACCAAGAAATAGAATGGGATATAAACAAAGTCACTAACAAGACGACAGAGTTGTAGAAGATCCACCTGAATTAACATCTCTTGCCGTGGGCCATGGTCAGGCAGGTGCCCTTGAGTCTCTCAAGCTACTCTGCTACACACTGTAGATTGAATCTTTTCTGTGTAAGCAAAGCTTATTGGCTTGCCCTTCACCCTTCTTATTCCAACCAGTGAAAGAGAGCTGGGCAGGCAGAGTAGAAAGCTGCCAAGCTCGGGCTCACACTGAGGGAGCTAGAACTCAGCCTCCATGGTGACCCAGAAAAGTGGTTGGCTGTGACCCCTTTGAAAAGACTATAGCAGAAGAAAAGCATTCTCTGCTCCAGCGGTCATTTCTGTTGTTCAGATATTCCTAGTGTTGATTGCAAGCCTGACACAGGAAAGGTGTTATTCCATCTCAGGATAGCAGCAATTAACCAGAACTCCTCACACATCTCTCTACTACTTCTGCCTCCAGATCACACTGAGCAAGTCCAATTTCTCATCTCTGTGACAGAAGAGCCATCTTGTCTCTCAGTTCCCAGAAGGTCACACCAAGGTGACCAAACATTCTGAGTTCTGATATATCAGGATAGCCCAAGCCTTTGCCACTGCTGTAACTGATGGCCATGGGCATGCAAGTCCTTTCACTTGATTTGAGTGATGTAATCTTCCTGAGTGAATATGGGCTCCAAGTTTCTATTAGACACAGGAGAAAAAGGGAGGCTAGCTTTCCCTCATAGTGGACACTGAACGTCTGCTAGATTTATGCCTGAAAGCCTGGTCATATTACTTGAAGAAACAGAAAGGGCATAAACTTGGAATCAAATGGCCCAAGATCAAGGGCACAGCCCTACCATTTCTTTGCATTATGATCTCAGGTAAATCATTTGCCAAGACTGTTGGGAGATCTAAGATTTACCAAACTTCACACCAACACAGAGATATAATAGATTGTTTATATTCCATTTTCCCTTTCCTGACAGTTGCCAGAGTTTTTAACTAACCTCATCCAAAAGTCTACTGTAGTTTGTGTTTTCTGGGCAGCTGGGCATGGTGGCAGAACCATGGAGGTCATTACACAAAGTCATTCTTCTGCACCATATATCTGATTTGGGGACTTTCCTCAACCTCCATCAAGAACCTTTTGCAGTCTCTGATGGAGGAATGGGCATGTGTCCCTCTGACTTTCTCTACCTTTTATATTCCCATGTGTGACATAAAAGCCATAACCCCTGCCTGGTTGGGATTGCTGATGGTCAAATGGAGAACAATCATCAAGATGCCCTGTATACATGAAAGTAATATACCCAACAGAGTCGCTGATGGTGATTCGAAATTATTCTCATGCCATTTGGTGCACACTGTCCCTATCATCTTTTCCACAAGTTGCCAGGTGTTTGGAGCTAAAGATTTCATTCTGTCATGATTACTGCCAAGATTCACTTCCATTGTCATTCCCACTGCTCCTTTCCCCTTGGTCCCTTATTGTCCCCTGCTGTGTGGAGATGCTGGGACAGTGTCCTTTACCCACAGTCGTTCTAAGCAACTTCACCTGCAGCCCATTGCTTTGTAATGGAGCCCCGTGAAGAATCAGACATGTGGAGGCTTAGTAAAGCAAGCCACAGGCTCAGGGTTTTATGACATGGACATGAAAAGTTAACTGCGGTGGTGGAATTTGTGGGTGGGCATTTTTGTTGCATGTCAGTGCTAAGTGGGTTGGGTATACTGAAGACCTCTATTACTTTGAAGGTCAGAGCAAAGCCTAAGGAAGAATAAGATGAGTTCAAGCAAAGCCTGTCTCTGCCCTCCTCCACGCAAGTGTCCCCACTTTGTTCCCATATGCTTCCAGTTTGAAATGTTGTGGAACAAATGAGCTAAAGCAGTCTTCCCAGGACTCCCATTATACTCCAATCTTCCACCTTGCCACAGGCTCTCCATTGTGTCTTCTCCATCCTTGAACAGCTCATCTTCCTTTTTTTTCCTTACATTTTGATGTGCTCAGCTCTTGATGCTTGGGACTATTTTGTCTGGTATACGTATTTCCCCTGAGTAGACAGAACTCTTCCCGCTGGGTGCAGTTAGCTAAATGTGGCTGTCCCTCCAATCTATTTATCTAGCCCTAGCCACTCTTTACATATTTAGCCATCTACACAATCTATTTAAAATACTTTCTACAGTACCCCATTGAAATCAGATCCAGACAGTCTGCTCCCTTTAAATTCTGCTGTTCTCCCTGCACCCACTTTATTGCCATCACAAACTAGCCCTGTTCTCCACAGAGGTACCCAGATACCATCCCTGGCTCTACCATAAAGCTGTAGATCCCAGTCTCTCCCCAACCTGTTTTACATTCAAGGTCATATAAACAGTCATCTCATATGTTGGACTGAGTCTTCTCTGGGCTTCTTACGTTTAGACTTGGCCTTTGACACCCCACTCCTTCAGATGGCTGCAGAAATAAAATTTCTAAAGAGTCAGTGGGATTCATCCCTTTCTGGGTTCCCACATGGTCCTCAGGACAAGGCCACTTATCTTGACATGGCTCTTGGGTCCGTCCAAAACCAATCTGGGCCTCTCTCTAGATCATCCCACTTCTTGCAAGTACTTATGTAGTTGTATCTGACCTCCTTCAGACCTCCCATTAAAGATGAATTCCATCTTGTTGCTCTTCTCAACCTTCATTCTCTCTGTAGTTTTGATGTTACCTCCCTTGAACATAAAACCTCTGAACTCTCCTTAATCCACACTAAAATCACTGCCCAGTAATGTGAAACAGTTAATAAATAATATGATGAGTTTAAATAAATTATTTTTAATTCACACTTTGAATTACTTCTCAGTATTTTAAGCCCATGGCTAAGTATATTCCACTATACTGCCATTATAACATTTAATGACTACATAAGGATTTATGCTTCTGGTTCTTGGCTCAGATATTCGTTATGGGAAAGCTTGCACTGTGGATGTATTTACATTTCAAGTCATCCATCCTTCCATAAACATTGAAATCACGCTTGTCTCCTACCCTTGAACAATTAATATCCACCCTAATGAAAAGCACCAAGTGAAGGAATTCCCAGATATATAAATGCCTCTGGGAAGAAACTTCATCTGTATGCATGAGAAATAAGACTGCAATCAGTGAAAGAAACCAAAGCTGTGTCACGGGCAAAAGTAATGGAGTTGCTTTTTAACTTCTTTTTTAATAAAAAGTCACAGTTCTTAGTTTGTCTCAACTACTTTGATTACTCTCTGTGCCAAACTTGAAATTTCCTCTTACAGACACCACTATCTCTGAAGATACAGCCTACAGTTTAATGGCATAGAAAATTGAAGCTTATCTCATCCCCAGCCAGTGCAGATCACTGTTTTATGGGTCTTCATGAGGCATTATGTTCACGACCAGTTTAGCTGGCCTTCCTGAACACAGAATTGGGTAACAGGCGTTGACTTTAAATTTCACGCAGCCCATTGTGCTCCCAGAGCATTGTTTACACAGCAGTTGCTTGAAGTGTAAGCTTCTTTGTCATTTGGACTCTGTGGGGTTTTTTTGTTATTTTAGAAAGTTTGCTGTTCCCCATTAAAGTTTAAATCTTTGTGTTTCTTAGGGTGGGTTTAGGCTCACACAAAAACTAAGAGGGAGTACAGACTTCTCAGATGCCTCCTAGCTCATACAAGGACACTCCCACCACTGTCAACCTGTACTACCACATCAGTGCATTTGATTCAGTTGATAAACACATAGCAATCCCCTAGAGTCTCGCTGCAGGTTCACTATTGTGTATACTCTACGGGTTTGGACAAATGAATAATGACCTGGATCTATCACTGTCATGTCCGACAAGTTTTCACTCGCCAGAAAGCCTTCTGTGTTCTTCCTGTGGACTCTTGAATTGAATTTGAAAAATACTAAGGATATGTGTGTGTGTGTGGTGTTTATATGGGTATGGGGGTGGCATGTGTACATGTGTGTGTTTCTGTATGCACATGCAGAGACTAGAGGAAGACATTGGGTTTCCTCTCCCTGCCTTGTTCCTTTGAAACAGTCTCTCGTTGAACCTGGAGTTATGTTGATGTCCAGCAAGCCCCTGGAAATCTGTACAACTGTCACCACCTTCTGCAGACCTGCAGTTACAGGCACATGCACAGCCACTCCCAGACATTTGCGTGTGTGCTGGGACTGGAATTCACATCCTCATGCTTATGCAACAAGCCTTCTTGTCCACTGAGCTGTTCATGGGCTTTGAATCAATGTCATCTTCAGTTAAAGTAGAACACAATATTGGTTTTAATCATGAAAATTTTAGACAAGAGTTCTCATGTTGTGACAAAAAAGGGATTCTTAAAAAGAATTGCCTGGATGTTTCATCAGCTGGTGAATCAGTCCTGCCTGGTTGGGTTGTAACCTAGGCTAATGTTATTAGCCAGCATGTCCCATGTGGTCCCTCATGACATCTATGTATTCCTCATTCCTCATTTTTTGGAGAACACACCAGCTCAGCTCATCCAACAAGCTTGTTTCACTCCACACCCATGATCTGGTCTTAGAATGTTAATGGGACTTCAGTAATAGGACCAGTCTACACAACCAGGGCCGCTTGGGAAATCCAAACTGCCCTTGGAGGGTTTTGAGAACAGCTACAGTACCACCGGAATCATCCCTTTCTTCTTGTATGAAGACACAGGCCCCTTCTACAGATAATTGATTTACAGTTCAGTTTTGGGTATCAGAGTACAGTCAACCCTGCTCTGCCTTCTGAGAAATAATTATTGTTGCAGAAACTAGATGGAAGTAGTGGCAAGAAGGGTCACACCAAAGTGAAAATACTTCCGAGTGGAGAAGGCAAGTGAGATAAAACTATGAACATCTTCACTCTTCTGTGTCCTTAGCACAAGCTCTGTGCGATTACTGTGGAAGAGACAGGTCAGTCCCTGTCATGGGGTAACAGATGATTTTTCAGGCATTTAACATGATGCTACTGAGGCTCATTGCTTTTAGTCTAGGAAACTCAAAAGTGCCCTGGAGAAAATACTACTCAGTCTCCCTATGAGAATTAACACATTCTTTCAAAAATGACTAGCAAATTAAAGATAGATAAAAATCATAATCTGATTCTTATCAGCAGTCAGAGGAATTAATTATTTTCCCACTAATATTCCTGACAGGTGGGGGTTTGTTTTAGGAATGTCCCTTCCTCGTGTGAAACCAATACCTCATACAACAAGCTCTTGTCTCTGAGGCTAAACCATCTATGCTGGAAACTAAGGGACCTCATATTTGTTATAATAGTGATACTGGATTTTCTATGGAAATTTTGATATAAGAAATGAAATATAATTAAAATAAGATGGTCTTCCCTTTATCCTCCGGGAGGATAGACTCTCGGGTTGCATCATCCATTCAGCAAATGAAGAATAAACTTTGGTAGGAGTATAACTATGCCCTTCCCAGCCTTTCTAATACAGGTCCCCTTTTCTACCTAATGTTGTATCCGTATCATTGGTCTTTGCTTCTATTGCACAGACAAAACAAGAAATCAATAAGTAATTATGGATAGGCAAAGGAATGCTGCTGATTCCCTCCAGTGCCCAAGTCACCATGGCTGACAGGGTAACACAGCCTGGTGGAGTTGTCTGAGCACTCTGCACACATGACCCAGCTGCTGTGGTCATGCAGACTGGACCTGCGGGAGCACATCTAACATTCGCTCATCATACTCATCTTCTGGCTTCCCACGTGAGTTAGAACACTGTTTCTGAGATACAGTCAAGAAAATTTACAGCAAGGTCAAAATTCAAAAACTTCAAAATTTTCAGCTTTGTAGTAAGGACTAATTTAATACCTCCTTCATTGTATTAGCATGTTAATAATTGATAGATTTGACCTCTGAGTATCTAAGATGGTGTTGGAAGAACAGTAAGTCCTCTATAAAAATCCATTAAACTCCTAGATTGAAAAGCTATTGTTTTCATCAACGAACTTGCTCACCAGGAGTTTATTAATCCTTCTACTATGCAAGAAATATCTTCTCCAAGAAATGACTAGAAAATCAAAAAGATTCGGGCCATATTCTGAAAATATAAACAAACAAATATCCAAGGCAAGACTTATGTCTCAAGGCTCTCAATTGCAGCTCTTCAAGTGTTTTCTTTCTGAATCACTTGATGTCAAGTTAGGGTAGCAAAAGAAAAGGCTGAGGTTAAACTCAGCTATGAAATATTCTCCTCTGTAAATCTGAGAATTTACCTGGTGTTGTTTGTATTGACAAAGAAGGTCTTTCTTTATGAGGTCCCTTGACCTCTAAGAGACAATTCTCAGACACTCATCATATACTATCTGTCCAAAAACAAATGCACAAATGGGAATAGTAGCAAAAATCAATTGTGCAAAAGTGAAAATCGATGTAAGTGGCAGTTGCTGAACAAGAAGTGACTAAGTTACAGCCCTTACTCAAATAGACCCCCAAGGAACGGAAACCCACACAGCTTCACCCAAATTAAACATTTCCTCTGTAATTCTACTCTGTCACTGAGCTTCACCCCTCTGGCTTTATGTCAAAAATTCCTGAGACAAAGAGCAGTGGGGCAAGACTCGATCAAGCAATAGAAAACTCGACAAGTTGAATGTAAGTTCACATACATACAGGAATTCAGGTTGTACTCAACTCAAACTCAACCACTTATCTTCTGGCAAAACTAGATAGACTGGGTGGTGTTACAGCTACCTTAAGTTCCTAAAATTAGATGGTCCTCTTCTTTTCAGGTATTTCATTCACCTCATGCCTGCCAAGCTAGTTAGATAGAGAAAAAAATATATGGCCTATGGTGAGGAAAGCCAGCCTGGCTAACAGAGTTGCATCTGCTTTTTTCACTCTGCACAGGAGACAGAGTTGCTTCCTTCTCTCCTGGGGACAGTGATACCATTTGCTTGGCTACCTAGCTGTCCCTGAGCTTTTAGCATCTGTTGGTGTATCCCTCGTGCCTGGACTTCTTCATTGGGCTATGCAGAATTGTCCATTAACCTTAGACTTCTGCTAGACCACAACAAGCAAACCACACTAGACCCAAAAGCCTCATGCAGTTTGAGAAGTCCTGCTTAAAAAAGAAATACTTATTATCATGAGATCATGTAAAGTCTTTGGAATGCACTGGCTTGACCTAAAACATAAGCCGCAAAAGCAGCAGTCATTTCATTTCTGTCACTCAGCGTGTAGATCACTCTGCTAACACCACTCAGGACAGTAGCCTCTGAAGCCCCAAGTTCTCAGGAACCCACAGCTGAGATGCTTTTGCTCTATGCTCAGGCTTTCTAAGAATGGGCTCCCTGTCCCACATCTTCCATCTCAGTGAAAATGCTACAGCAGTTACTACTTGCGTTATTTTTAACCACTAGCCCACATCCACAGTTCCTCAGTCCTATATGAGACCTGTGCACTAGGAAAGACCAAGAAGTCTTCAGATGATCTGTCACAGGGTAACAATATGAAAAAAAAATGTTATCAGTGGCCACAAAAGAAGTAGAGTCAAAGAATTCATAATCTTCTTGCTTCTTTTTGTTGCTGCAGGTACTGAGGTAGCATGACCTGTGACCTCCTGAGACAGACACTGAAGCCCATTTCCTCAGTCATAGACTAACCTGTGTTTGAGATATGTGAATCCAGTTAGCTCTCTTCCATGCCAGTATGTCCCCTGACACCCATTTCCTCAGTCTCCCACCCTCCCATCCCCAGCAAACAGCCATCTCCATATTCATTCACCACACAACCAGTTTCTTATCTCTTGAATGCTTTATGTTTAATTTTTTTCTGGATTCAATTCCAAAACAGATATACATTTCTCTTGTTTATGGTCTGATATTCTGAAGCCATTTTCTCTGAAAAAGAAGGAGGTATGTCTGTTTCTCTCTTTTCTGTTTCATCAGCCTCCTGTATTCATTCTTGCTCTGTGAATCCACATTCTCTCTGAACTGTCTTTGTCTCCTCTCCTGATCACCCTGCTCCAATGTTCTCACTGATATCCCCTCACACTTAAGTTTCCCAGTTAAGATTGTAGTTTGCTCTCTGTGTCTTCCAAGCTTCCCATTTCATACTTCTGTCCCTTGCAGGTGGTCCTGGCAGCTGTCCTCACACTGTGATGAAATCATTGCTCAATGCAAAATTGAATGGATGAGCTAAGGAGGACTCCCAGCTATAACCCCAATCTTCATGGTTAATGACGCAACACCACAGAGGTTTAATTTGCTGCTTGGGTAGCCATCTTGGATGACTTTATGGATGAGTGCGTGGGTCAGTTCTCCCCCCATGCACACTTTGTACCTGTGGCTCCAGTAGGGTATAAGGCTCACAGCCATTCCTGTCATTGGTGATACCATCTCCTCTACTGAGTAGGTCTCTGTCCATTAGCAGGATCTCATTCACCCATGCCCAGTAACACAGACCTGTAATCTCTGCTACTCCAGAAGCTGAGGCAGAAGTATCTGTGTGCTTGAGCCACAGATTAAGATCCTGTCTCAAACTATAAGCAAGAAATGAGACTGGAAATTAAGTGGTAGAGCACTTGTTTACAGATGTTATTCCCAGCGTTCAACTCCCAACATTTCCAAACCTTAAAGAATAAAAGCCATCGTATGCAAGACATGCTGGGGACTGTTGCCAAGGTGCCTGTCTAGGAAAAAATGAAAATGAACTCTGGAGGTCAATCCCTGACACTTCCTCCTCAGGGAAACACTCTCCTTTGTGTTTTTTGACCACTAATTTCCTTGCTTTCCTGTTCTCCTGCAAGACTTTTCTTCATCATCTATTTTAAAGTCCCTGATCTTCTCTGGGCAATCTTTCCTTTGCATCCTATCCTATGTGTGTAATTGATTTCATCAGCTCTCCTGTGAAGGCATTTGACACCACTGGTACCACAGCTCTGTGTGCTCTCACTCCTGCATTTTAAATCTATACGAGAGCCTAGCTGTGCAAATGTCTATGTGATGTTTCCACATGGGTAACTGCCTCCTTCCATGGTCCTCACATCAGAACTTAGCTCTCAGTATCATCTCCAAATCTATTCTTCCTCCTTCATTGCTTGGTACAGTGCCTTCCTCATTTTATTGCACCACCGTTACTATCTTCAGAACACACTCTTCAAATCACATATTTGCCCTTGCCAATATTCTTCAGAGTCCAATTCCTCTAAAGGTAACTTTCCACCCTTGTCTCTGAGACTTTCTCGGTCCACCTCCCCTCAGCTCTTTTCTTTAGCCTCTCTAGTCTTGCTTCTACTTGTTCTTACTCTGCAGGCTGCCCCAAGGTCTGTATTGCCTACACGAGGTTAACTCTTCAATCTCCCTCCATTCCCTCCATGCCCAGCCATTTATAGCCCCAGCTTCACTGTTACTTCTTCTGCGAAGCCTTTTATGCCTCTCTAGAGCTCTCTAGGGTTGGAAACAATAGTTTCACTGCAGAGCTCTTACTGAAGGCTTTTGCTGTGGCTGTACCAAAATGCTTGTCCCTCCACGCCTGTCATTTTCTCTCTTCTCATCTAGGGCTGCACGCCATACTTATGAGCACCTACTATGTGATAACACCATGTATCTGCCTGTGGACTCAGGCTTGCCAGGGCATATTCAGTGTCTACAGTCCTTCCCCTGTGTGCAACATTCTGCAGGAGATGGGACCCAGGTGAAATTCCAATTTACCGGTCGCTTATGAGCATGCATGAAAAGCACCTGACTTGCAGTGTCAATGTGATGTTTCAGAAGCCTTTTGTTCAGATCCATAAACACGAAGGGCTAAATTTTGTTCAGTTGTATCCCAAATTTAGCTTTATAGTATTAATTAGAACACAGAGGACACAGTTTAATAAAAACAGTAAAGTCAGCTTTTAAATGTTTTTAATGAAATAGAATTGCATCACTTCCCTGCTCCCTTTCCTCCCTCCGGCTCCTCACAAGTACCATTCTTCGAATCCTTCCCATTACCCCCTCACTCCCAAGTCGATAGCCTTACTTTCTATATTACTCTTCCAAATGTGTGTGCGTGTGATTGGGTGTGTACACAAACACACGTAAATCTGCTGAATCCATTTTTGGTAATGAAGTGTATGTGGTTTCAAGGCTGACAACTTTGCATTGAACAGCCAGTAAGTGGGCTCACCCCCGGGAGAGGCTAATTCTCCTTTAGTTGCCAAGCCTCCTTTGCCTAGGACTGGAACACTGAGAAAGCGTCTCACTCCACATTAACATATCCGTTGATATTGCCACTGTTTGGTTCTTGTTTACACCGCCATTCCCAGGAGAGACTTTCACAGCAGACTTCCTGCAACTATGGCTCTTACAATATTTCTGTTCCTCAGTGTTCCTTGAACCATAGTTGCAGACACTGTGGTGTAGATGTGTCTGTGGGGGCAGGACTCCCCACAGTCCAGTGCTCTCTGCATTGTGTCCAGTTGTGGTTTCATGAGATGGTCTCTATTAGCTGTAAAGAGAGGTGTGGGTTGTTGTTTTTTTTGTGGGTTTTTTGTTTGTTTGTTTGTTTACTAGAGTTGGTAGTTGGTAGCCACATTTCTCTGTAGATAGAAAGGATAGGATTCAGAATATAGTGAGGAATTTTGCTGATCTAGCAAAGTTGCAGCAGGAGGCTCTTTTCTAAGGTTTGTGACCTCACTAGCCCTGGGAAGCTGGCTAGATTTCCAGTAGAAGGCATGATTCGCCTCATGATTAGTAGGTGTTAATTTAAATTAGACAGGTCTTGGTTGCCACCAACACGTGCTTGCTGCTTATTGCATCTTGACGAACTGTTTGCCGCAGTGGTAATTGTTGTGGTTCACAGTTGTTGCAGCTGGATAGGACTACTTAATTGCTTCCTCCCCTTGGCAGCCTGAGTAGTATTTTCTGGAATCACAGAAACTAAACCTCAGGACAGAGGCTATCATGTCAAGTGGTATCTTCAGCAATGGGGGTCCACCCCAAACTCCTGAGAGGCAACCAAGGGTACATCAATAGTCTATATTGTCTTGGGAAATCACTTTCACTTTCCTAACCAGTGCTTAAAAAGTGGTTTCTTATGTCTGATACTGGGATAATCTAGGGTTCTTGGGAATATTATCAGCCCAAGTGGATTAAGTCATACATGTGTACAGAAACTTCCACACATATATGCAGACACATACACTCATATGTGCCGTGTATAATTTTAGGTAAATATAAAATAATATCATCTGTTAAGGTTTTATCAGTGTTTTTTTGTCCCTCCACCTTCTATACTGACATCCCTCTCTCCTCCCAGGTTTTAGCCTCATCTCAGTTATTCTGTCTGACACTTCAGATCACCTATATCCTACTGTTCATCTCATAATGCCTTTTCCCAGTATAACCCCTTTATACTGTCCTGGTTTCTGTAGATAGTCCATGCTGTATACTTAACTTACACCTTGGGATTTAGAGCTAGGAACCGCAGATAAGAGAGAACATGTTGCATTTGTCTTCCTGGGTCTGGGCTACCTCACTGAGTATGATTCTTCCTGTGTCCATCCATTTATATTCAGATCTCATGATATCACTTTTCTTTACAGCTGGAGAGTATTACCCTGTGTATATGTGCCACATTTTGATTCTCCATTCATCTGTTGCAAGACATTTGTGACCCAGCCACCCCACTGCTTGGCATATGCCTAACAGACTCAATGTCCTGTTCTATAGATACTTGCTCAGACGTTTCATTGCCACCCTACTCACAAATAGGAAATGAAAGTCAGATTTTTTACTTAAAGTCTCAAAGACGACACCAGAAAAGAGGCTCTTCTGCTTCCTACAGTCTTTGTTTTTCTTCTCTTGGTACCAACTAAATCCAGACAAGTAACAGCCGTTTACCTTCTTTGTCTAAAATATATACATTTCTTCCCAACTTGTCAAATATGCTTGATGATGGTAGGTCTTCAGAATTAGCCTGATTGAATTAAATTGAGTTCATAAAATGGATTTATACATATCTGCTTTCAAAGATGGTACTTCAGAAGAGCCCTGTTCTTATATATACTGTACCTTTAAAACCCACGTCAGTCTAGTTAAATTTCTTTAGAAGCAACAGAGCTGGAACACAGTAATGAAAGCTGAGGGTCTGTCCAGCAATATTTATTTCTGCATTAAACTGCAAATACTCCCCTTTGGCCCCTAACATTTAGTTTAAATATTTAACGCTAATGGCTTCTAGAATTGTTGGTGGAATTAGCTTAAATGAATCTTTAACAAACAGTTTACCTTAAAAAATAAAGAGAATTATTTTTACCTTAAAAATAGAGAGAATTTTGTATCATTACAACAAAGAACAGCAGAAGGTTTCATTGCTATGCAAAATCTGGCTTGGTCTTCAATCACCCTGACTATGCACCAAACATTCTGCTTCCGTTGTTTTCATGCTCATGGGTACTTTCTATTGAAATAAAGACATAAGGAGATAACTCCACTAATTCAGAATGTTTTCTTTCTCAGTTTAAAGTAACTACATTAATGAGTTTGTTCCACCTAGAAATGACTGGGAAAACAGCACATCTTTGAACAAGCATTTTTCATACATGAGCACAATTTGGGCCTTTTCAGAAGCTGGCCATGATACGTGGTTTGACTATTACTTGAACAATTGGTTCCACAGTGTAGAAGTCTTGAATGTGAATGTGAGTGACGAGCCCTAAGTATCTGAGGCTGATAAATGGATGAGCCTGAGTTACTAAAAGCCCAAAGGATTTGCAACACACATTCCTTTCTATCTCAAGTCACTCAAAGAAAATTAGAATTGACAGGCTTTATGGGCTGTAGAGCCTTCAAGGACAGCAAAGGCGAAAAACTTGTATATGTTGCTTCAACACGGAGTAGTTTCTGGGTGTCCACTGAGAAATCATTGTTCTGAAGCCAAATAAATCTTATCAGAGGAAGAAAATTTGAAAGCTGTTTATAAAACAAAAAACTAAAAAGAAAAAAAAAAAAGGGGGTCAGTGACCACACATGGTAAATGTTTATGTTAGGTTTCAGCTGATGTCCCCAATGTAAGTAAGCAATGTTTATTGTCAAAGTCGGTTATTTGATGAAGCTTGTACCATCAGGGGTGTCTATTTGTCATAAGAAAAGAGTTTGCCGAATTTAAATTCTAATATCCAATACGCCAAAACTGGCTTTGCAGAGTGTTGTAAACAGGGCCGTCAACTGAACTTAACCAGGCCATGGCTCTTTAATCACCCAACTTTGACTTGCTCTCCCAAGCTCATCTCCCAGAAGCAGAAGTCAGAGGCCACAGAACATGTAACTCAAAATCCAGCTCCCTCCTAACCCTCACCTGTTTACTGAGTTTGCCACGATGCCCCGTTTTCTCTCTCATGACTACCAAGTCTCCAAACTTTCCATTTAGCAGTTGAGGCATTTCTCTTTCGTCCTCCTTCTCGTAAACTCTATTCTGGGGCCTGAACCACATCCTTCCACTGACTGAGTGGCAGCTGGAGGTGAGGCAGGTGGGAGTCTGCGCACAACCCCACACTGCAGCTCTCATTCCATCTCATGTAAGCCCTCCTCCCCTCTAAATGGCATGGTCGACACGTCTTCTGGACTGTGGGTCTGTCATCACTGTTCCCTAACTAGGAAGGGTCCCACCAGGTAATGCCTTGAGGGACCAGTCCTTCAGAATGCAAGGCACCCTCTTCTAGTGGGTATGAATGCCTGTACCCAGCCTTGAGAGAAACTGGAGCACATCTAATGAGAAATGTGATGTGATCACACTTCTCATCCCTCTATGCCCAGTTCTTCTGAGAGTCTGTGGCTGGGGAAAGCTGAGTATCTTTGCTTTAAGAAGGAGCTTGTATTTTCTGAGCCATCAGAGATGAAGGAACAAGGTCACATGCTCTAAAAGATGTGCACAGAATTGGCATCAGTCCAGGGGCCAGAGGTGCTGATGGATCGATGCTTCAGAATTGCTCTTAAGATTAGCTAAAAATGAGGCAAGTTCATTCACCCCACGCTGGAACGTGGGCAGCCTAGAGGAGCTACCACGGACACTGATGGAGCTGAAGACTTCCTTCTGAACTATTTCAGCTGAACCAGTGCTGCTTTGCAGCCCAGCTGTGTGTATATCATGGATCATCAGCAAAGAAAGATTCTCATGTGATTGCTTTCCACTAAAACAATACCAAAAAAAAAAAAAAGACCATAAGACTCTAAACAGCCTCTAGATACAGTCAGAGAGTATGGCGTCTGTAGCAATGAGTGGGTTGCTACAGACTATTGCTATGGAATGGATGAGCGCTTTGTTTTACAATAATTACTGCTGCTATCTTATATCATAAAATGCAGTTAGCATATGTCAGGCCTCACTGTGCTCAGGCCTTAAGCCCGGCACCAGGGTTTCAAATCTACAAGGCTCACAGCTCAAAGACAGACAGAATCATTGCAGTCTATAATGTGCAGTAAACATGCAGTGTTGGTGGGAAACAGAAACTGCCACGTATTCCTAGACTCCCCGAGCCTTGGAGGCAGCACACATTTAGCTGCTGTGACTTGATGCACCTGCATCTCCTGCCTCCTGTTTACCTGGCACAAGACAGCACCAGGCTACAAGTACCAAACAGATTGTGGAAGGGAAGGTGCTGTGCTGTGTCTCTGAGCACAGCTAGAAGGTGTGCACATGTAACAGGGATTCAGGGAGTCGGTGAGGCTCCATACTCAGGTATGAGATCTCTCACCCCGGAGACTGTGCCTGTTTTTGATCCCATAGAAGTCGACATTGAGAATGCTTTATGTGACATTCCCTGATACACTAGACTAAAAAACTTTAAAATTGTGTGTGTGTGTGTGTTCCACTTAGCTGTCACCTCAACCTATGCAGAAAAACTACTGGCCAGTGGTTTGCAACTAGGGTGAGTCATTAGCATCAACCAAAAGGAGAAGGAAGGTTTTGCAAGGAATCATGGGGTGGGCCTTCCTCAGAACAATGCAAAAGAATGTCAAGGGTGTTGCTGCTCTTTAAGCCCTCATGCTCATGAATTTCACTGCCCTTGGTTAAAGGAGGAAAGAGAAACTAGAACAGAGCTTCTGGGTGATTACACTGGCAGAGAGGGCCTGATCCTCACAGCCTGCTTCTCCACCTCTCCTTAATATGAGACCTTTCAAGTAGGGGAGAGAGAGGCATTGAGAGCAGTTTGGGCCTTGATCGGCAGCTCTGGTTCAGCCTGTGAACAAACCTAGTGGGCTCCATGCTGATGTGGGTTCAGTGCTTTGCAGCTTCTGTAAGAAATTATGGAGCAAAAGCATGTCATCCTAAAGAAATTTGCAAACTGCTCAGCCAGCCGTGCATCCCACCCTGTCAGGGAGGTCTCTCCATTAATAGCATTCTGACTGGAAATGCTTACCATATGATCAAAACTATAAAATGAAGGGGTTGAGGAAACAGCTCTTGGGTAAAGTCCTTGTCCAAGCATGCAGACATGAGTTTAGATTATCATCACCCACATAAAAACCTTGGTGCATGACGTACACCTATATGTCAATACTAAGAGAGAGACAGGAGGATACTGGGGGCTTGCTGCCCATCTAGCCTACTCAGAAGGTGAACTCTGTGATCATTTAGAGACACTGACTCAAAAATAAAGTGGAGAGTGATAGGGAAAGACACTCAAACTTGACCTCTGTCCTCCACACATGCATACATGTATATGTCACATATAGTGAACGTGTGTGTGTGTGTATCTGTGTGTACGTGGGTGTTTCTGTGTGTGTGTGTGTCTGTGTGCCTATGTCTCTGTGTGTGTGTCTGTGTGTGTGTGTGTGTATCTGTGTGTCTGTGTGTGCATGTGTGATGCGTGTTTTAAGTTTAGGGGCTTCACAACAGAAGCTACGTAGAATGACTACACACTGGACTGATGGTGAAGACCTGAGACCACGAAGTTGAGCCCTGCCCTGGTTTCCCTGCCCTGGGAATCCCTGAAATGTCACTGTAGAAAGCTACCACTTTGGAAGATGATAACTTGTGAGAGAGGCACATAAGAAATGTTGTCACTGAAGCCAGAACTGGTAGAAAGAAAGTAGGAGGAGACATTAAAAAGGTCAGGTGATTCCTAGTGGCTAAACCTCAGCGACTTTAGGCTTCTCTTTGAATTTCCATCCCTATCTACTCAGAGCAATTTAGCAGCCTCCAGTTTTTAAGTGTAATCTGTTAAAAATAAAAACCAATTTGAGGCACCAGATATCATATCACATTTTTGACAGCTTAGCTGGGTCTCTAGCTGAAGGGCACATCTTCTGGGTCGCTGCTCAGGGTTTGCAGAGTCACGGACATTTAAAAAGTTCCTTATCAGCAGTCTGAAGGGTTCACAGCTCTTCCGTAGTCACTGTGGCTGTTCCTCAGTCTCCATTTTCTTCCCTGAGCTTTCTTATTTAATGCCACACAGATGGTACAAAGGGATCCTTGGTTAAGCAGTTAATAGACTATAATACACAAACACACACATACACAGCCAAGAATGAGTTAAAATTTAAACAAGAAAAAAAAGTGAGCAAAGAGACAAATTATCGATAAATGAAAGTATCCCCTGGAGTTGTATATTTGTGTAAACCACTTTTGCCTTTATAAGTGACATCAAGAAGTAACCAAATGATAGTTTATTGCTAGCTAGATTACAAATATGCACATGGCTAGTGGGACCAGAGGCATGTTCAGTTAGCAATAACATTCCCCTTAAAAAAAAAAAATACATCTTCATTTTCTGAGCTTATTTAGAACACAAAGAGAATGATCAAAAATTCAAACAATAAAAGATGTGGAGAGCAATCAGGCTTATTTTCACAGTAACTAATTGGCCAACATAACGGCCTGTGATGAGCTGTGATCCATCAACACCCTGGCCCAGCCGCACCCTGGCCTCCTGCATCTAGCGTTACAACATTGCATGACATTTGTAAGTATGTGACTATGGGCCATCAGAATAGAAATCTTCATGTCCCCGCCAGGCTTTCCTGTGCACAGCCATCAAAGTTTGGCCATTCCAAGATTCCTGTTTCACTGCATTAGAGGGGAGAGAGAAAACGTCACCTCCCATCCAGGGTTGTTGTTATGGTGTTTGTGTGTGTGTGTGTGTGTGTGTGTGTGTGTGTATGTGTGTGTGTGTAGTATGCATGCTTGGAGGTCCACAACGGATCACCGCCCCCCCACTTCTCCTCTCTCATCCCCCTTATTCCTATTTCTTTTCCTGTTGTCTAAGCTATACTTGCTTTCAGAAGATGACCTCATTTCTCATTTTTGTGAAGAAAACATGCAAAACCAAGAAGACTGTGACTGTCACAGCACCAAATCTCCCCACTTTCCCATCTCTTGGCTGGACAGCCTGTCTCTCCTCACCTTTTCCTCTGTGGCCAGCAACCCCTTGGTCCACTGAATTCTTCCAGTCCTATATCACCCTGTGATGCTCTCTTCTCCCCTGTGTCACCAGCTCCTTTATCTTGGATGTTGAGTCATTCCAATCAGTGCACAGAAGGTCTGAGTGTCTTCCAGACTATCCCTTAAAGCGTCTCTCCATCCCTCATTCTATTGAAGCCCCATGTTGGTGCTTCCCTCAATTCTATAACTTTTCCAAGATCTGTCCATACACTAAATCTTCCTTTCATTAATTTATATAATCTTCTCAGCCCACTTGAGACAGACTTCACCAAACTTCTCAAACAGAGCATCTCAGTCCCATTGCACTGGTTTCCATCTTCCCAAGAACAGTGCAGGTGCTTGTCCTTGTGGCTCATGAGGGCTTCTCTCACATTCACTCCCCTTGCCTTGCCCGACATCACACCGGCCTCAGCCTCCTCCCAGATGTTCCATTCAGTTCCTCTCAGCCTTCTTAGAAGCTGTTCTGACTCTGACTCTTGGAGCATCCCTCGGCTGGTGTGGCCTCTGCTTTCTGCCTTTTATAATTTGCATTCACTCTCCAGGTTCTTTCTGTTCTCTTACCTTGGGTATTATCTGTATTCTAGAGCTTTACCTCTGACCTTGCTCTTGAAAGTCAGACTTGCAGATTCTGACAGATTCTTTATCCCACATCCATGTCTTTCAGTCATTTTTAAGCCAACATGCTCCCAAAGCAGTCTTGGCTTTCCTTTCAAAACTGCTTCTCTGCCATAATTGTTTTCAGGAACAGTGCCTCTAATTCTTCAGCAGAAACACAGGACGAAGCATGGCTTCTATGTCTAACATCCAAAGGCCAAAGCCTCAGATCTTTCAACAGAAATTCAAGCATTCCGCCACTCTCTCCCTACCTCTTCAACATAGTACTTGAAGTCCTAGCCAGAGCAATAAGACAACTAAAGGAGATCAAGGGGATACAAATTGGAAAGGAAGAGGTCAAAGTGTCACTGTTCGCAGATGATATGATAGTATATATGAGCGACCCCAAGAATTCAACCAGAGAACTCCTCCAGTTGATAAACACCTTCAGCAAAGTGGCAGGATACAAAATCAACTCAAAAAAATCAGAAGCCCTCCTGTATACCAAAGACAAAAGGGCCGAGAAAGAAATTAGGGAAACAACACCCTTCACAATAGCCACTAACCACATAAAGTACCTTGGGGTGACACTAACCAAGCAAGTGAAAGACCTATTTGAGAAAAACTTCAAGTCTCTGAAGAAAGAAATTGAAGAAGATCTCAGAAGATGGAAAGATCTTCCATGCTCATGGATTGGTAGGATTAACATTGTGAAAATGGCCATCCTGCCAAAAGCAATCTACAGATTCAATGCAATCCCCATCAAAATACCAACTCAATTCTTTACAGACCTTGAAAAAAAGATTCTCAGCTTCATATGGAGAAACAAAAAACCCAGAATCTCCAAAACAATCCTGTACAACAACAGATCATCTGGAGGTATCTCCATCCCCGATCTCAAGTTGTACTACAGAGCAATAGTAATAAAAACTGCATGGTATTGGCATAAAAACAGAAAGGAGGATCAATGGAACTGCATAGAAGACCCAGAAATAAACCCACACACCTATGAATACTCGATTTTTGACAAAGAAGCCAAAACCATTCAATGGAAAAAAGACAGCATCTTCAACAAATGGTGCTGGTCCAACTGGATGTCCACATGCAGACAAATGAAAATAGATCTATATTTATCACACTGCACAAAACTAAAGTCCAAGTGGATCAAAGACCTCAACATAAAACCAGATACTCTAAATCTGTTAGAAGAAAAAGTGGGGAACAGCCTAGAACTCATTGGCACAGGAGACAACTTCCTGAACAGAACACCAACAGCACAGGCTCTAAGAGGAACAATCAATAAATGGGACCTCATGAAACTGAAAAGCTTCTGTAAAGCAAAGGAAACTGTCATCAAAACAAAACGCCTGCCTACAGATCGGGAAAGAATCTTCACTAACCCTTTATCTGACAGAGGACTAATATCGAGTATATACAAAGAACTAAAGAAGCTGAAAAGCAGCAAACCAAGTAATCCAATTAAAAAATGGGGAACAGAGCTAAACAGAGAATTCTTGACAGAGGAATATCGAATGGCAGAGAAACACTTAAAGAAATGCTCATCCTCATTAGCCATCAGGGAAATGCAAATCAAAACGACCCTGAGATATCACCTCACACCCATCAGAATGGCCAAGATGAAAAACTCAAGGGACAACACATGCTGGAGAGGTTGTGGAGAAAGGGGAACCCTCCTCCACTGCTGGTGGGATTGTAAACTGGTACAACCACTCTGGAAATCTATCTGGCGCTTTCTAAGACAATTAGGAATAGTGCTTCCTCAAGACCCAGCTATACCACTGCTAGGTATATCCCCAAAGTTTGCTCAAGTACACAAAAGGGATATTTGCTCAACCATGTTTATAGCAGCTTTATTTGTAATAGCCAGAACCTGGAAACAACCCAGATGTCCATCAACGGAGGAATGGGTACAGAAATTGTGGTATTTTTACACAATGGAATACTACTCAGCAATCAAAAAGGAGGAAATCATGAAATTTTCAGGCAAATGGTGGGATCTAGAAAAGATCATCCTGTGTGAAATATCCCAGAAGGAGAAAGACAAACACAGTATATACTCACTTATATAGACCTATAAGATATGATAAACATGATGAAATCTATACACCTAAAAAAGATAATCA
This sequence comes from Psammomys obesus, assembly GCF_907164565.1. Classification (NCBI taxonomy): domain Eukaryota; kingdom Metazoa; phylum Chordata; class Mammalia; order Rodentia; family Muridae; genus Psammomys; species Psammomys obesus. Next base: position 18,167,860 of record NW_026594428.1, read on the forward strand.
AGAGAGCGGACATGGGGTAAGATTATCAATCCTCGTTTTGAAAGACAGATGGGATGCGCATTGAACATTGACAGGAGTCTACTGAGCACATTGGAAAGACTCTAGCTAGCAGTGTTTTCAAAGCAAAGACTCATGACCAAACCTTTGGCAGAGTACAGGGAATCATAAGAAAGAAGGGGAGTTAGTCTGATGAGGAAAGGATAGGAGCTCCACAAGGTCCAAAGATATCTGGGCACAGGGTCTTTTCTGAGACTGACATGCAACCAAGGACCATGTATGAATGTAACCTAGAACCTCTGCTTAGATGTAGCCTGTGGTAGCTCAGTAACCAATTGGTTTCCCATAGTGAGGGGAACAAGGACTATTTCTAACAGGAACTCAATGGCTGGCTCTTTGGCCTCCCCACCCCCCAAGGGAGGAGCAGTCCTGTTAGGCCACAGAGGAGAGCTTTGCAGCCAGTCCTGAAGATACCTGATAAAACAGGATCAGATGAATGGGGAGGAGGTCCCCCCTATCAGTGGACTTGGCAAGGGGCACGGTGGAGATGAGGGAGGAAGGGAGGGACTGGGAGGGAATGAGGGATCGGGACACGGCTGGGATACAGAGTTAATAAAATGTAACTGATAAGAAAAAAA
>NW_026594428.1:18168594-18225018 GCF_907164565.1 Psammomys obesus
AAAAAAAAAAAAAAAAAAAGGAAATTCAAGCATTCCACTTCTCCCCAGGACCTCCATTTCAGTCAGTTGCTCATGTGTTCTCTTCCTCCACCAAGAGCCACAGGTTCTATTCTATTAATCTGTAAGCTGCCTTCAGCTCTCAATACTCAGAAGGCTATGTGTCTTACTATACCCTTGGTCACTCCTCAGGCATAGCAACCATTCTGTTTCAACCCAACACCTTCACATCTGTTTTTCCCTTGACTTAGAAACTCTGCCTCTGACCTTACTGCCCACCTCCAGGTAACCCATACTTCTGTCCTTAGTGCGTGGCACCTTATAACCCCTAGAGTGTTAACTCTGCAAAGTGCTTCCTTGACTGCATTACACAGCGCAGCCACACTAGTGCTCTGTGCTCTTTTAATTGCTGTTTTCTCGTCCATATATAAGAACATCACATTTTAATAGCAGTATCTTTAACTTGTTTCCTTTTTTGATTTGAGTGGACACACTACCTTTCTTCTCTATGGAATCCAGCTCTTAGACTCTTGTTAAGAGAAGCTTACCACACCATCACTTACCCAGGATGTGTTAGGTAGCCTCTTTCAAAAAGTGTACTTCTAGCCCTGCCTTTTTGTATGAGTAAGAGCAGGAAGTATCAAAATCAGATAAATATTAAAAGGAGTATGAATTTTGTTCTTAATTTTCATCTATTGGTATTTTCAATGATTCCTCATAGAACATCAAACTTTTAAAATCCAAATATTATCTTTTTAAAATTAGTACTAAAAGAGTTGGAAAGAGTTACCTCTGTGAAGAGGGAACTCAGAGCAGGGCAGGTGCCTGGTGTTCTTTCTTGTTATGCCAGCACTCCTTGGGATAGTACTTTGATAGAAATACAATTGAATTGAAAAAGAAAAAACAGAAAGCCTATGGCACATTAACAAGAGTTCTCTGTCATCGGCTGTTTTAATTTTCTTCTTTATTCTCTATGAATTCACAATATGACCTGGGATTCATTTGTATGGGACTTATTATAAAATAGAATGTATGCATTTCATATGCTGACCAGATATCGGCAGGCTAGGGAAGATGTGGTGGGAGACAGACGAATCGGTGGGGTATGGAGAAGATGGGATGGAAAACAGAGATGTGCTGGGAGACGTTCTGAGGCTACTCAAATAGAAGTGGAATGTCCAGGCTCTCCAGGGAATGTATTATCATCCAGTGTCTTACCAGAGCTTTGAGGTCCTGAGGCAGGGGTTCTGAAGGGGGTGGGGCCTTCTGTGACCCAGAAAGAAGTTGGAATTTATGTAAATGGGATGAATAAGAGAGAGGACAGGATGCTGTCCCAGGACTCTGTTGCTCACAGATATGCCCTGAGAATAAGAAAATCAACACTTGAGAAAGGTTTGCTAGCAAATGGAGAACAAGCAGGCAGAGATGAAGCCAGGGAGGCCAAAGCAGATATGTTGAGGCATCTGACGTTCTAGACAGTGTATTTGTCTTCAACAATGCATTTGACACAGAATAATTGGCACAGAAACCATTCATTCAATTTTTTTTTTTGGGGGGGGGAGGAAGCAGACACAAACCACCCACCTTCTCAGCCAGGCAGTCTGGAGGAGGAAGAGGTGTATCCTCAGTTCGCATTCCTGTGGGTTAAGCCTTGATGATGTATGAAAATCCATAATCTCTTCTGACACCTGCAGAAATGTTTTGCAAATTCATAGGCTTGGAACTCGGCAGAGTCAGGAGATGAAGCATGCCCGTCCTTCCCTGCTTAATGAGAGTGTGCTGTCTTTTGCAGGATGGATGGTCTCAATATCACTTTGTAGCCTCATCTTCAACCATCGAGAGGGATCGACAAAGGCCCTACTCCTCCTCCCGCACACCCTCCATCTCTCCTGTGCGTGTGTCTCCCAACAACCGCTCAGGTAAGAGGCAGCTCAGGCCTTGGCTTCCTTCTGAGCCCAGGGACTCATTCCCAGCCCCCCATCTCAACACCACACTGAGAATAGCTGTCTGGCTCATACATTGGGTAGTATGTGGATGCATGTTCTGTTGAGGGGGCAACCCTGCTGGGCACGCACAGATTGAGAGCCAGTCTAGGCTGAACTTGTTTCCTGTCTATGGAATGCCCTAGTGCACTCAATGAGAAAGAAAACTGTAAAGGAAGTAGGCAAGGGTTCACATCAGAGTTACCTAAGTGTTTCCAACTATCCTATGCCCAATTCACTTATTATAACGTATAAATCATCAATATGTTTGTATCATAACCAACTTTTATTCCTGATTTTTCCTCATTTTGCCAAATCCTTAATCACTTAAATTTAGATTTTAGTTGTTTTGTTTCTAAAATACTTTATATGATTTTCCAGTCATTTTGAATTATCCTGAACATTAGATGGAAATATGAATGGTAAATGTGTGTTATTTAGTAATGTAAGTGTCCTATTGTTCTGTTTCCTAAAGTATATAAGGTGTTAAGCCTGTGTATTTATTTTATTTATTTATTTTATTATTTATGTATTTATTTATTTATTTATTTTTCTGTGTAGCCTTGGCTGTCCTGAACTCACTTTGTAGGCCAGACTGGCTTTGAACTCACAGAGATCCACCTGCCTCTGCCTCTGGAGTACTGGGATTACAGGTGTGCTCCATCGTACCCAGCTGCTTGTTTATTTTTTTATTGGGGAATAAGTGAAGACGAAATAATCAGATGTCCTCACGCATGCCTCTTTATCTAGGCTCTTATTTGTGACATTCTTCTCTTGCCCTCCCTGGCCTGCAACCCCCACTGAGGAAATCCTGGTCTTTGAGACAGCATCTTGGAAGGCTGGATAAAAAAATCTGCCCAGCAAAGTAGCTTTTGTGCCACTTTGAGGATGACTGCACGCAATCTTTTACATCAGGCTTACTGTCACAGGGTTGACGAAAAGCAGAAACAGAGAGAAAATTTGAGTGAAATCAATTACCCTCTCCAAACTCCATGAAAGTTTGTGTGTTCAAGACATGGTTGTTCATAGGACATTTGGTCCAACCATAGATGAGAGTCAGGAACTCTCTGTAACTTGGAAGCACAGAGGTAGACAAACGTACTTCTAACTCTATAATTCTGAAGGCTTAAAGAGCACCTAGGGCATATAAGGAAGGTGGCTGGTTAATGGCTCTAAGATCTAAAGTCAACCAATCCGTGTCAGGAGGATGAAATGAGAGAGGGATGAGAAGGTGTTGGCACTTCTGTAGTAGAAGAGCAAGGGAAAGAATGGGGGTCCATTCAACAAGTGCTCTGCCTTGGTATTTCCTAGGCCAGGCACATCAAGACACCTGATAAACATTTGTTCGCATGATTTGATCTTTCCTGGAGCTTAATCCTGATTTACTGGAGGCTCAAAGCATCACGCGTGCAGGGTCTCAGGAGATAATTACACACTTCATGTAGCTTAATAAACACCACCATCTGTGCAATATTACGCTCTCATTTTAAAAGCTTTGGTCAAAAGGTTCCAAAATACTGTGCCTTCTTGATTGATAGCACAGACTCCTAAATGGCCAGATTCTATACAAGGATACCCAGGACCAGAGGAACAAGGACAGAAGAAGGACAGGTTAAGCAGAAGAGAGAGGTGGTAGAAGGAGACCCCAGCAGCCAATGGGACAGGAACAGGCAGGAGTGCATTGAGCCCAGCCAAGCTGCGGCTTGTTGGAACCTGGTTGTTCTTGCAGTAATTTTCCTTCAAGCTCAGGAGCCTCAAGACACATAAAATGCAATGTCCTCCCCCCACTACCACCACAGTACCCCTTTTCTCTGTCTCTATCCAGCCTAAAATGGACAGCAGTTCAGCCCTGCTCTGTTCCTCACCTACATCAGACTCTGATCCCTTCTTGAAGAGCCAAAGTCCCTATATAGCAGGGAAATATAGCGCTGGAGTCTGATCACTGAGAGACAAGAACACTGCAGGTTGTCATGTCCAACGCTTGTAGATTTCCACTGGGTGCTGAATTGATTCAACCTGTATTGTGTGGTGCTCAAGCATCTATATTTTATGAATTTTGGTGATTTTTTCTGATATAAAAAGGCAGGGTTGGAAATCTTCAACCACCAAAAGAGACCAGCAGTGAGCCCCTAGTTTCATTTTGATCAGTTTGGGAGGCAGTGAAGTTCTTTTGGGACAGCCAAATGGTACCTGTTTACCTTTCCAGCATTTGGATCGGACTTCTGAAAACTTCCAACTCTGATTCTAATGTCTTTGCACATCCAGTTCCCTATTCAGGGGTTCCCTGGGTTTAGCAAGCATAGCATAGCGTCTGGCACAGGGATTGGCACACAGAGTCTACTGAGTTGACAGAATCCAATAACTCACATGATGGAAAAAAGGTACATTTAGGGTACGGGCAAGTCCTGTGTGCTGGGGCTGAGGAGCCCTGCACAGAGTGTCAATGGAGCTCTGAAAGGTAAACCATGGCTGGAAAAGTGGCTTTGACACCAGCAAAGAGGGATTTATGTTAAAAACCAGTTAAAAAAAAAAAACAGAGGTTTATTCATAACCTGGTATGTTTCTTAGGAGCAGATTCCAAGGCTTCTTCATGGAAACTTTAAATCAAGGAAAGTTCAGGATTTGGGGAAGGGTCCCTAAACTCTCAAGCAGATTTTTGGGGAAAGACAGATTATGGAGCACTGCCCTGGTATCCAGGAACTCAGAGGAAAATGGAACATAAGAGAACACCATGGCTGAGGTCCTCATGCTGCATATGATGTCCCCATCATGGTGGAAACAGGCCTGGCACCCTGTAGCACGCTGCTGCCTCCTGACTCTTCCCACATCTCTACACTGGCTCACTGTTAAGTAGCTACGAAGCCATCCCATTAGCTGTGGTTTCCATGTTTCTGGTGCCAGCTTACTTTAAAAAACATGGAATTCCATGGGGGGGGGTCTTTTCTGTACCTACAACCCATCTCTTCTAGAAACATGGCTGATGGGGAGGTACATCCGTCATTCCCAGCAATCAATAAGCAGCTGAAACTTAAGGGTTGTGTGAGACATTATTGGCTTGAGCACCCTGAGAGCTGAAGCCAAAATGTCCTGTGAGGGGAAAAAAAAGCATTCTTCACACGCACCCGAGACTGCCCGAGAAGAGCCTGGTGTGTGCCATGGCTTCAGCATAGCAAACACCCTAATGAGATATTCTGCTCTTGCCTTATATAAGGCAGCTGCTGGGCAACTCCATGTTGAACTCATTTGGCATATCTTTTCATTGGGGATTCTTTATTGTCAACATGAATCTGATATCCTTTAATCAAATGGCTAGGACCAGAAATGTTTCAGGTTTCTCATTTAAAAAAAATTTTTTTTTCAGTTTAGAATAATTTCCTATATGGAATTTCATACGTGGAAATATCTTCAGCAGACAACACAAGTCTAAACACAAAATGCATTGTGTTCCCTGCAGAACTTTTATGCAGCCAGGCATTAATTGTACACAAAGGTTTAAGTTATTCTGAGTGCTTTGAGTGCAGCCTGTGCTATGAGGTGGGGTATGTGGAATTTTCCACCTCGGTAGTCTTGTCAGTGCTCAGAAGGTTTCAGACTTCAGAGTGTTTCTACTTAGGGTTTTCAAATTAGGGATGCTCAAACTATAACAAGTCCTTTGAAGCATATCTAATTAAAAAAGAAAGAGAGGGGGAGAGGGAAGGGAATGAGAATGAACTCAAAAGACCAGTTTCATTCTTAAAGGCCTTCTGTACACTTAGGGAAAGTTATGTCTCCACCATTTCTCCCCAAGGAAGATGACTCCGGGGTGTAGTCCTCAATTGCCAGCCTCCAGGTCAAACTGACCCACTTATGATAAAGCAGCGGTTACCATGGACTGATGGTAACAACAAAAGCAAAAAATAATAATAAGGAAAGATAAACAATCCATGTACCCGTACTGATATATGTTGAGCCATGTGTATTTGTGAGGCTAACTGTTTATGCAAAAATCCACGCAAACCATGAAGTGAGATGCAGAAAATAACCTTTCTCATTTCTTGATATAGCAAGTGCCCCAGCTTCACCTCGGGAAATGATCAGCCTCAAAGAAAGGAAAACAGATTATGAGTCTACTGGCAACAATGCCACTTACCATGGAACTAAAGGAGAACACACTTCCAGAAAAGACGCCATGACAGGTGAGCACAGTCACATGCTGGGCTGGGACCAGTGCTGAAGCCAGGGCTTACAACAGCAGAGTGAACTCTGTAGCCAGGATGATTGACAAGAGCACTGGAGATCTTGATAGTACCAGGAGCTGGAGGAAGGAGACAAGGCCCCCACAGGACTCCTGCGTTTTCTTTTCTTCCTGTGATGCCCATCTCTTACCTAGAGATGCCTATGAAGCTTATAGAGAATGGATGAGCTTTTGATGTCATCCGTACCTCAGTCAGAACCATCACCGTTCCATCCTATCAGCTGGGACACTGGGGAGGTCAAACAGAGCTGATACACTTGTGCCTGCTCGTTCCCCTCCCAAAATGCCTGGTTCACCCTAGCTTGTAAATAAGTGTAGCCTTAACTCCCAATCTTCTTTTGCACAGTTTTCTTTGGCCATTTACAGCTGTCTTCATGCACTGTATACACCCTGCTTCTCTAAGTATGTGGGTGTAGAGATGAAACACAGGAGCTGGAGTGTGGGAGGCTCTTGTAGGGTCTGAGATCTTTAAAACTAGACTCTCTGAGTCACGAAACTACAACAGAGGACCTACATAATTCTTTGCCATGTGGATGAAAAGATGAGCCCCTCCTGAAAATACACCATGAGTAATGGCCTTTAAAAGAAGATCATGTGGTCGTATCATTGATAGAACTGGGGTGAAAAGGGGGCAACCCTGAAGACTCACAGAGGTACTCTGAGTACTCTAAAAAGCATAGGTCACGGGTCTCTGATGTTATTTATGCACAGACCTGCAGGGAGGCAGAGTAGACAAATTGGATGATTTATTAAATGTCTCCCAAACCCAGGACAGATAAGATAAATTTTTGCAATAACAAATGTATTTACCCCAGGAGCAGTGTGTTCTGTGTTATCCCTGCACAGCTTCATAAAGAAATGTACACTAAACAGATGTGTCCCATCTTCACCCCCAGGTCTACATTCTGCCTCCATGTGTAGACCCCACAGAGGTACATGTCACCCTTGATCCTGATTTGCCTATTCAGAGGGAGAAACTAATTCATTCTGCCACCATAGCTTATCCTTTCTTTTCACTGTTTTTTTTTCCTGCCCCCATAAATGTTGCTCTAGGCATCATTGAACATTGACCAAGAAAGTTGAGAATGAGTCCCAAGCACAGAGGTGCCCAGCAGAGAATCTAATTCATACTAATTAGCTTGAATTAGTAGTGACAACAAATTCATCTAACCAGTCCAGTTATAATGATTGTTGCCCTGGTAGCCACACCACAGGAAATCTGAGGTGACAGATGGAGATTATAGTTACAAGAATAATTGTAAGGTTGATAATATTATTATCATTTAAGTTTAGTGTTGTTCTTCAACTCTCTGGCCCAGTAGAACATCCTTAAGGCTTTTAAGAGTCATATGTTTATGTTGAAATGCTTCTAGTGGTAAATGAGTTTGCCCACACACACAGTAAAATAAAACATAAAATGTATCATGTGCCTGATATTCCTCCTGCCTAGGAAATGGCCAAGATCTTGACAACTCTGCTATTTAGATACATGAAATTCTTTAAACCTACTTAAAGGCTCAAACAGTTCAGCTCTGGCTTACCTGAAAAGTAAATTCAAATTCTAGCCAACCTGGAGGCAGCCTAAGCTCTTTACTGAGTTTGTTTGTACAAGAAAGGTCTTCTGAAGCCAACAGGTGTTATCAAGGGCGGTAGTGAGGGTGGTGGAAGCAGTAAGATGCAGAGGTGAGAGGAGGTGGGAACAAAACAAGCAGGGGTGACCGTGAGGGGTTGTATTGGTATGAGAGAAGCGGAGTGGGAGAAGTGCAGATGGTGCTAGCGCTTCTGTGATAATGAAGAAGGGGATCTCATTGTGCTGGTGGCTTTATGACCATGATACTAGTGGACTGTGACAGTAATGAGTAGTAGAGACGAAGGTGTTAGCAAGGGTGATAGATGTCAGGAGTCCCGCTCCCTGACAGACTGTTGAGGGCAGAGATGACGTGTCAGTAATGATGGAGGTGAAACGATGGGTGTGATGACAGTGAATATTAATATGTTGGCAGGAATGGCAGTGGTGGAGTCAGGGTACCTGCAAGGATGAAAGTGGTGGCTTGGATGGTGAGCCTGATAGTAGTGTTTGCCTTCTGTATGTGGTATGAATTGAATGGCCAGCCATGCCAGAAGAGTACCCAATGCATCACACGGCAGAGAAAAGTTACTTCACCAACTTCTACTCTGGAATTTTTGGGAAGTGCCCATCATTCAGGAATTCACCTATAAAATCAGATTTCTTAGGACCTCAATAGAAAAACTATATATCTTTTTTTTTTCATTTAAGATTAAACCTCAGGTGTGGTAGGGTTTGTGGAAGAAACTCAGATGTTTCCATTTTTCTTGGTCTTGAGCAGCGGTGATTCTTTACCATTCCCCAATGGAAAGAATGGTCTGCTGTGGGAAATGATGGGCATGCCCTCAAAGACATCGTGGAAAAGCTGGTGGTTGACACAGTTCCTCCCCTGTGCTGTCATACCCTAGTGTGTACCTTATAAATACAGATCCATGTGGGTTTTCATCCCAGCCATCCCACTGCTTTTCTCTTCTGCATTCTTTCTCTAGCTTAGATTATGTCTCTGAGAATACCTTATCAGAGAATACTTATCCCCTTATGTTCTTCCACTACCACAGAACCCTCAGAATCCCAGCATCAGCTGTGCAGTCAAGCTGATGCAGGATGCTGGCTAATGTTTCTGTGGTTGCCTAGAAACCTCTTGTATGCCTCCTGATCCCTGGTTACATAGCCTAACTTTTAAGTTTATCTGGGGACTTACCTTTTCACCAGGTGATATCTGCCATTTTTGTCAATGTCTCTCTTATGCCTTTTAAAGCCATTCTAATCCATTCAGTTAGAAATTAGGTGTATGAAGAGCATCCTTGAGGCCTTCCACTCTGTACACCTGAGTGAACGTAGTTCACTCTCAGCTAGAGTCTCTCCAACACAAGGAAGTGAGCTAAAGAGCTGAGAGCAGAGCAGCCAACAGAAACATCTATTTCAAAACCAAGTCTCTGATGTGGAAAGAGCCTAAGGTTATAATAGTACAGATGTCCCAGCCCCCTAAAATGCATTATTCCAAAAAGGAAATACAAGCCTTTCACCTTGACCTTGTACTGGCATTTACATCAACATGTTTTTGTTAGGCAGGTAGATCAGTTTCAAAGGTTGATGGCTGCATTCAATCAATCATTCACTAATTATATCTCTTGCCTTGTGAAAATCCACCAAGACCAGGCAGCACCATCCCAAAGACACACAAACAGAGGAGACAAGACATACTTAACTGTTTTATGGGTCATCTGTTCTAATATATAAAGGCTAGCAATAAACAAAGGTCAGCAATGAACACGTTCTTCTACAAGGTCATATCACATGATGCTGAGTGTGATGACAAAACTGAACAAATAATGAGACAGAGGAGACCAAATAGAAACAGTAATTTTGCATGTCATGAGCAACAGAGATTCATCTCAGCTGATGACTGAATACCAACCGGATCTCAGAACCAGGAATAAAGGAAGATTTGCATGTAGAATCTTTCTAAATCACACAGACTTGACTCACTCATTAGAGCAACGAGGAGCAGGGTGGCTAAGAGAGGATGGGTAAGAAATATGTATGGTAGAAAGCGAGTGGGGGACAAATCATGTGGCGCTTGGGCACTAGAGTCTTATCAAGCAGAAAGAGTGGCATAATCCAGTTTGTAAGATGGAAGGATGCCCCTGGCTGTGGGAGATTTGGTGAATAGAGAAGACAGGATAGGCAGGAAGTTGGGTCCACTAGGAAGAGTCGATGATCAAGGAGAAAGATTGTTTCCACAGTAAGATATATAGGTGCAATGTATATTTAGTCAGAGAGGGTAGCAGAGTTATATGAAACTGAAAATGAGGGGCCGGGGAAATTGCCAGTGAATACCTGTTCTGCAAGTGTAAAGACCTATGTGTGGATATCAGATATTCATGTAAGGAGCTGGGCATTCCTGCGTGTGCCTGTAACCCCAGAACTGGACAGGCAGAGACAGGCAGATATGGAGTTCTTCCTAGCCAGCCATTCTAGCCAAAATGGCGAGATTCCACTTTAGCAACAAGGCAATAAGTTGGAGAGCAATGATAGTGGACAACATCTGATGTTCTGCTCTGTCCTCCATGCATGAGGACACTTCCTTGTGGATGCAACATACATGGGAGCTAAAAAGAAAGTTAAAGATGAGCTCACCCTCACTCTCTAAGCAGTATCTTCCAATAGTTTAACTACACAACAACTCTATGCCTTTTAGACAATCATGATAGCAATGAATGGTGTGTAATGAAATCTTGGTAGGCTGTTCTGCCGTGGTGTGATTATCATTCTAAAAAAGTAGGTGGTGTATAAATTTCATTATCCTTGCATTCTGAAAGCCAGGGATAGTTTTAAAGGGTATGTGGTGTGTGTGTGTGTGTGTGTGTGTGTGTGTGTGTGTGTGTGTGTGTCCTATTGACCTTGGACAAGTAGCATTTACAGATCTTTCTTAAGCCATGATGTCTCAGTATATGTGAGAGGAATTGTGCCCCTCATCTGGGCCTGTGGCATGTACCTGCAAGGTACCAACTAAGAAAAGGGGCACCTCTTCTAGAAACAGAATACCTTTCCTCTTCTCACCTAGAAGCCAGGCATGTGAAAAGATGGAGCATGGACCTCCAACTCTGTACATAACAGAATTCTGAAGCTTCCCATTCACCCGCATGACCAGATGTGTAAGGGACGTTGAGATGGTGCCATCTACATGGCCTTCCGGCCTTGGAGAATGGACTGTCTGAAAGATGACCAAGCATGTGTGTGCACTCAAATTAGAAACTGCATTCTTGTCATTCTCCAGCTAAAAGCTGAGCTGCTGATTCAGGCTTGTGCATGTTCCAGCTCAGGTGACACACTTTTATTATCCTTGGGTATTTACTAGGAAAGAAGGCAATAAAACTTGCAAGATGACCATCTGTTTGCCGCACCCACCCTGACCCTGTCCACGATGCAAACGTTATTAGAATAAGCTGGCAGGTTATGGGAGTTCACAGTGGGGTTTCTCTTCTATCTGAATATGTAAAAGGGGATTTGGGACAAAGAGGTCCTTCTACTTGGAATGGTCCGTGACAAACCAAGCCAAATCAGGCCAAGAACCTGCCTCAGTACCCATCATTCCACACTCAGAACCTGGCCTTTATTGCTAATAATTTTGTTTTCCTTTTGCTTGTAGCTCAAAACACTGGAGTTTCAACTTTGTATAGGAATTCATATGGTGCGCCCGCTGAAGACATCAAACACAACCAGGTGACGTGCAAGCAGCATGTTTGTATTCTTGTTCCTAATGACTTGTGTGGCCTAAAATTCTAAATTGGGCTTTCAAGGAGTAAATCAACCTATACCTCACATCCATCAAAACACATGCGCATGGCGCAGTGGCAGGCTTCAGAGCAACCCGTGGCTTCATAGTCTCTTCCTGCCTGGCAGTAGATAGTAGGTTTCACACTGTGGTGCTGTCGTGCTTTGGATGTGGGACCTATGACTTTCAGTGTGTCAGTGTTTAGGATGTAGGACCTTTAATAAGTGGAGTCTGAGGGAAGGTCACTGGCAACGTTGACCCTGAAAATGACTACAGTAGTTCCTATGAGGCTGAGAGTTAGCTTTCTACGGAGCCCACCCCACTCCTGGGGGACTCCCATCTCCAGCTGCTCTCCTGCGTGCATGTATGTTTGCACTATAGACAGCTCCCTGCCGACTACCCTGAAGTCATCATTAAGGCAAGCCAGACGCGTGAGATAAATCGTCCTCTTTCCTTTATAAAACTACCCAGCCTCAAGTATCCCATCATACTAATGAGGAATAGAATATGGGTCGGAGCTCCTTAGGACATTTCTGGCTCTAGCACCTCACCCCCTGGCTGCTAAGACCAGCACAGAGGAACCATACATCTTCCATCTCCTCAAGAAGACATCTTTTCTTATTACAGAGCCCAGTGAAGTCTGCCCTCCAAGGTTTGACCACAGTGGCTCTCCCAGGACTGAGCTAGCACAGGGAAGAAAGGGGGACTGCTCAGGTCCTCGCTCCACAGTTCCACTTACCATGATACCTTAGGAAGGCTGATTAACTGCCCAGAGTTTGTTTCCTCACCAAGTATGAATCAGAAGGACAGACAGATGACTAAGTAAACGGATGGAAGCTACAGATACAGGTCAATGTAGCATGAACATATATATATATATATATATATATATATATACTTCTGTGACACTTTGACGAATAAGAAAGGAACAATTTATTCAATACTGAAGGTGGTGCCCACTGAAAGATAGACAGTGAGTTCTGGCAAGTGCCTTGTACAAGTTTCCAAGCCTTTTGACTGGGCCTTTGAGAGTTGCAGGCTTGGACAGCAGCACAGTCTTGCAGAGTGTGCAGCTATTTCTGGAATGGGAAGGGTACCCTCCCATGCATGCAGCCTGCTAGACCCGGATGTTTCAGGCTGCTTCCAGAACTCCTCTCAGCCCCAGCATCTCAGGATAGCAGAGGTTAATGCTCTATGAGCATCCAGATGTTCACAGGCAGACTGCAATCTCATGCATTTACCACCACTAGTGGGCGGTGTGGGGGGGGGATCCTGGGAGGCCACTGTGATGAAGTTCACCACTTCTGTGCAGAACTGATCGATTGCTGATATAAATCAATTACATATAAAAGAAGGAGTTTCGCTTAGTTGAGAGAAGAATTATATGCAGGCCATTAGAGGTATTCATTTACATACACCCCGCTAATTACAAATCACTACCTATTAACTAAGCCCATTTCTAAAGGAGCCTACCACGCTGAACCTTAGTAAAATTAATAAGAAATTACTGAATCTGCTGAAAAGTAATCAAACTGTATCTTTCCCAGAGTGTTTTGTAATCCATGCCAGACATCGTGGCTATTACAAACTACAGAGCTTTGTACATCTCTGTGGACACTGGCTATGGGATCCCTCTCATTCCACACCTTGAAAACATCTGCTCAAAGTGAAGGGTCGGGTACCTGAAAAGGAATCCTACAGTCAGTCAAAACAGAAAGAGATTACGGTGTATGTGGGGGTGCAGCTAATATATTATCAGCCCAGGAATGTTCCTTATCTTATGCTTTCTACAGTCAAGGAGAAGGAACCAATTCTTGACTTCTAACAAGGCTCTTGGGACCCTTGAATGTTTCTAGACCCTACATCAAACAGAGGCTATGTACAGGCAGTATTAACTTGGACTGAGACACCAGAGAGTACTGCAGTACCACTCCTAGCACATAGCTTCAGATTCTGCCTGAAGAACTAGGGATTGAACTCAAGGCCTTGTGCCTGACAGGCAGACACTTCTCCAATGAGCTGCACTTCAGCCCTTTTAAACTTTTACTTTGAGGCAGTGTGTTGCTAAGTTGCCAAGGCTGGCCTTGAACCTTCCAAGGCCTCAAACTTTGCATCCTTCCACCCCAGCCTTCCTCATAGGTGATATTATAGATGTAAGCCACTGTTCCTGTAGCATTCTTTACTTGAATCAGTTTTCAAGTGCACCAAGTCTTAGGAAACAGTTGGGTTCTAGAGAGTAGAATATCTGAGTGTGTGTCTGTCTGAGGTCCTGTCACTCACGCAGGTGTGTTGGAGTGAACCAACCACAGGGAAGCTGCAGTTCCTTGCACAATCACAGCAATGTGTTATAAGCAGGAGATATGTGGCCATTAGACCTTGCACATTTCCAGCTTATTTGATAGTGCAGCATCTGAGTGTGATGTCAAAAATGTAGAAAAAATAAAAATGAACATCTTTATTCCATGGAATTTACTCCATAGCTCACCTAACAAGATGGCAGAGCTGCTATGGCAAACAGTTGGGGGTTCCTCAAAGGGCTAAACATAGAGTTACTTTCTGATCCAAGGTATATACCCAAAAAGACAAAACAGGGGACTCAGATAGACAGAGGTGCATCCAATTATCAATCAAAAGCAGATGGATAAACAAAATGTGGTATGTCCATTCAAAGTAAGATTATGGTATGTACATTCAAAGTAATATTATGTGTTCTTAAGATATATTATAAAAATACATGTAGAAGTAATGAAAACATACTGAGAGAGAAGAGCCAGACTCAGAGGCATAAATACTATGTGGTTCCACTCTCATGAGGCTCCAAACTTTGGCAAATTCATAGAGACAGAAATCGCCATGGACATTTGCAGGATTTAGGAGTGGGCGATTTGCTTAATGAGTACAAAAACCAAGAACCACAAATCCTGTCTAGCCAGCTTGCCCCAGGAATCCCCTGTCTCTGCCTTCCCAGTGCAGGGGCTATAGCCTGCCACCACACCTACCAACTTTAATTGGGCTCTGAGAATCCAACCCTAGTCTTCAATTCCATAGCAAGTACTTTATTCATTGATGCATCACCCTAGTCCCCTGGACCAGTTACTGACTCTCCCCAGTCCCTCTCTTACCTGACTAGGACAACACAAAGACCAAGTGTACTTGTTCTTATGCATGGCTGCTAAAACCCAAGTTGCTTTCATGGAAGAAGCAAATAGACTAGTGGTCAGCAGAGATAGGAAGAGTAGGAAGGAAGAGGAGGAAAGAAAAAGATGCCAGATAAGGACCCATCAGCCCCCATGAGACAGGGGGAATAAACACTCAAATCCACAGTCCCACAAGGTGACCTTCATGGTGAGTTTTGTGTACTTTATAAAGAATTATGAGGGGAATTTGAAGATTCCCAGAATAAGAAAATATGTGGTTGAGGAGGTTGAAATGCTACTCAACACATTGAATGCCAACATCAAATCACCAATCTGTACCCCAAAGACATGAAATGGAAAATAAAAAGTCAAGTTACATGGAAAGAGCAAGCCGCTGGTACTGTGTGCAGAGAACCTGGGGCAGGCCCTAGCCCTTTTTATGCAGGGTGGTAGAATGGCACGGGGAGAAAGGGCAAGCCAGGAAACTGACTAACCCAGAGCGGCACTTCCTCTCTGCCAGGTTTCCGCACAGCCTGTCCCCCAGGAGCCCAGCAGGAAAGACTACGAGACCTACCAGCCATTTCAGAATTCCACACGGAACTACGATGAGTCCTTCTTTGAGGACCAGGTCCATCACCGCCCTCCAGCCAGCGAGTACACCATGCACCTGGGCCTCAAGTCCACTGGCAACTATGTCGACTTCTACTCCGCTGCCCGTCCTTACAGTGAACTGAACTATGAAACGAGCCACTACCCGGCCTCACCTGACTCCTGGGTGTGAGGAGCCAGGACACGAGGCACTCCCGGGAACAGTGCATGTGCATGCATACCACAGGACATTCTGTTTCTTTTCTTTTCTTTTTTTCTTTTGTTCCCTGCAAATTTAGTTTGTTAAAGCCTGTTCCATAGGAAGGCTGTGATAACCAGAAAGAAATACTCAGAGCTATTTTAGAAAGCTAAATGAATCGAGAGTTAACTGGGAAATCAATAGGAAGCTAAACGCAATCCTAAATGTAACCGTATTCAACACCTTTCTAGTTTGAACTATAGAGTTTTTAAAGTGCTTTATAGTCTGTGTGGCTGAAGGAAGGAGAGAGGAGACAGTCAGGGTGGTGGCGTGGAGGTTATCGCTAAGCACAAGACAGAATAGTTTACACACTATGGGGGACGGCTTCTCACGCTTTGTTTACTCTCTTCATCCGTGTGGCTCTAGGCTTCAAGTTGCATTGGGGTTCCTCTGTACAGCAAGACGTCTCTTGCCTTTTGTTAATGCATTGTTGTAAAGTATTTGATGTACATTACAGATTAAAGACGAAGAGTGCATTGTGTATATTACACCAATGCCACCGTGTTTCCTCATCAATGGTTCTAAATATTGCTTCAATTTCAAACTTTTGAAAGATGTATGGATTTCCAGTTTTCTTTTCTTTTCTTTCCCCCAGTATGTTTTAACAAAAAAGAAAAAAAAACAGGAAAAAAAGGAATATTTAGCAGTATTGTTCGTTCTGATATGTGATTTGTTCGTGGCAACTAAACAAGGCATCCAGCAGTTTCTCCCAGCTAACACGTCATCCACACTCCTTGTCAACAAAGTGCTTTTTCACTGCCTAAAATTTTAGATGTAGATATTTGAAATAGACTTTTTCATTTATACCAGTTTTCTTTATGATGATACAGTGTTAAAAGAAAATAAATTCCAATTGATCTGTCATCCACATTTGCTAAGAATGTCTATTTCCATGGACCAATCTTACAAAATACACATTCTTGCTTGTGTGTCTGTGTGTGTGTATGGGTGTGTGTCAGTGTACGTATAAAGCTGACCTGTGTGGGATTTTATTTGGATAGAAGCAATCTCATCCGCTGTCCATCTTGTATGAGCCTTTTGTTTTTCGGTATCAGTGTGCCTCACTTTGTTCCTTCTGTAATGTATCTTGTCATCATCTAGGGGCTCAGGATATTAGGCCAGCTGAGGTAAAGTAGGATGTTCACATGTTCACACATTCTTGGGTACCAACTCTTTCTACAGGTCAATCCCTTCCATATTTTATGCCCTCAGAACATGCTAAACCATGGTCAGCTCGATAGTTTCACTTTGGGGCCAATTACTTGAAGTATCCATAGAAGATGTAAACTGCTCACCTTATTCCCTCTCAAACGTTCTTTGTTTATGTGGCAGGGAGCAGTAGACAATTACGGGCTAGATGATTAAAACTGAACTTGAAGCTAACGTTAGACTAGTGATTAACAGAGCTAAGAAATAAGGCTAACCATTTCAGAGAACGTGGGCTGTGGGTAAATTAGCTTTGCTCTTTAGATGCAAGTGACTGAGGCCAACAGGTGCCTGGCAAATGTTAACTGTTCTTGGAAAAAAAATAAAAAATAAATAACGAAAAAAATTGGCTGCCATCTTCCTTTAAAACTTGACACAACCCCCCTTTCTCTACATAGTTTAATTCAGCTCAAAGTCTAAAAGAAATGGGTTTCTTGAAGTTAACAGTGATATGAATATACTTTGCTTGTGCAAAGTTTGGAAAATGGAAAGTTAATTTCCAGAGTAGAACAGTAGGCAGAAGCTTACTTGTGGATTGTCCTATAAATTGCATACTGTGTTAATTTGTGTATTAAGTACTGTCTGGGTTTTCTCAAAGAAGTGTGCTCCCATCCATGCAGAAAAATAAATATGTAGCATCAAGGATGAGGACACTTTGTATTGCCTGTGTCATAGAATGGAATAGTCATGTTTATCAAAGCAGAGAATAGCCTAATAGCTGGTTTGCTCTTCTCAATTTCTTGCTTAGAGCTAACCAGAGAGAAATAGACACATGTATTGAGGATCTCCTTCTTTCAGAAAAAACTTTTCTTTATTACTTTGAGTCTCAATTGTTCACATCAGCAATTCTTGGAGATCAAGGATGTCTTTGCTATCTATGGTTCTTTAAGAGTGAATCACTCCAGGATGTGATTAAATAATTCATACAGTATCTCCTGGCATCAGAGATGGAGGTATAAGAGAATGTTTAGAGTGATCAAAGTTATTTAAGCCAACCATTTTTTTCTTTTTTGAATATGTACATATACAGATACGAGGCAAATGTAGACTGTGCAGGAAAGAAAAATGACTGACAATCAAAAGGCTTCACCTGAGTTGTGAAGTAGCCCAAAGCCCCCATAGGCTCCACTGGCAGAAGTTGAGTCATGGTTTGTAAATGGCGCTGGATAAAGCAACAGGGTGGCGTGGGACCCTTCTTTGCCTTTGCTTTCATTATGTTGATGACCAAGTGCAACACGCTCATCCCAAGTGGCTGCCTTTCAGTTCGTCAGAAGCCTCTATAATGTGGATCCCCCTAATGAAAAGAAAATGGTGTTTTTCAGAGGAATGTACATGATTCCAATGTTCCTTTTTTTAGTCAACCCTTATAATAGAAAATATACTCAACGTACTTAATAGATAAAATCCAGACTTTATGTATGAAAAATACATAAAAACACACCCCCTTCACTTGAGAATGTCATCAGCAGAAGGTAAGAAACACTTGGCATAGTTATAACCATAACAACGGTTACTTAGCTCATGAAGTAAGACCTTTCAATACTGGATCAATTGTATTGTTACTGAGTGTGTTGATCCTTATTAACAGTCCTGGTTTAGCAATAGAATAGCACAGTTATAAGAATTAGGGTAACACGTGACATAGCATCATAACTGACAGCAATCTAGGTGAAGTCTGACCAGGGACAACCTCTTTGTATTAAGAAGACATAATAGAAAGCTGCTATTTCAAAGTCAGAGGCAGAGTTAAAAAGCAGCAAAACAAACAGCCCCACAAAGCTCTGTGTATTCATGTCTTGTTGCTCTCACCTCAGCTTTCCTTGGCTGTGTGGCACTGTCCCCCTCGTTCCCAGGAATTGTGCTTCCTGAGGTACAATTATTGTGCGAAGAAACTAGATACCATCTGGTGGGTGGAGGGGACATAGCACAGCCCTTGCCAGAGAAGCCACAGTTTTCAGCAATACTCCCCCAGACCAGTAGGAACACCACGGTGGCTGGCATATCTCCACCATGGTGCAGAGGAGGTTGTGGCCAGTCTATCAGCAGGAGGTGAGCATTACCAGATAATCTTTATCACCCAACCAAAGGCCACACTGGAACTTCCATAAGACAAAAGCAGAAAGTAAGTCAAGCTTCTGGAAAGCACATGATGCATATTAGAGATCCCGGGTTGTCCAGCCCTCCCACACCCAGATTTTCTGGGGAAATGTCTTCCTGACACTCTGAAATCCAAAGTCCCAAATCCCTAAATCTAGAAGCTATTGCAAAGCTTGCTTTGGAGCAAACAACCCTCAGACTCCTCATGCTCTGTGCTCATCATTCTCCTGGTAACCACTCAGCTAGATCTCCTATCTGTGTTTGGTCATCAGGTTCTACCCAGACAGTACTTATATTAAGGAGTGTGTACATGACCACTAAAAATCTGAATGGTTCTGAGTCTCCTTTACCCAGAAGATCCCACACAAACAGACTAGTATGTGAGTCCTTAATAAGAGAACTGAACCTTGGTTTGTCAAGGCTTCATTCACATTTTAGACACAAGCTCCTTCTGTGAGCACCTCAAGTGAGGATCTCACTGGCAGTGCTGCAGAGCAGACTCTGTGGGCAGCCTCCACACAGTGTACCCTCCTGTGTCCCATAAGACTGAGTAGAGAACACAATTTCCTGGGCTGTTCTTGGCCTTCCAAAGAGAAGAGAACAAGATCTCTTGCTGGTGCGTGAACTCCAACCGGAACACTCCAAGTTGTAGAGATGTGTGCCTTTCATCGCATATAGAACTTTCCTCTTCCAGTGCCACCAGGCCTGTTACCCCAGATACTTGGGAAGCTGACAGGAGAAGTACAAGTTCAAAGTTAGCCTGAGCAACTTAGTGAGATCCTGTTTCAAAGTAAATATGATTTTGTTCGGGAGCAAAACATTTAACTACTATCCTTGAGGTTCTGTGTTCAATGCCCAGTAAAGAAAAAAAAAAAATCATGTGAAATACGATTTATGTAAATCAGTCACAGTGGCTGACACTTGATTGGTTACTCCTGTGACATTTATTCCACCATTGTATCAGTAGGCATGCCTTACCAGGACACTATTCCACAGCTGGGTATGACTGATGATTACCTTCTGCCTATGGTACAATACATAGTATCTCCTAGCACCATGAAGGCTAGCCAGTATGAATTAAGCTTCCAGTTAGTCCTAACTTGATTCTATATATAGTAAAGTATGTGATGACTTCTACAATAGGTCTTATAATCTATCAGAGGTGAAGGGTATCCAATAGTGTTGACAATAGGCTAGACTGCCTGAAAGCCAATCATACCTCATTGGCCAACAACTCCAAAAGAGGTAACCCATTCCTGACATTGGGAGCTTTATCTGTTAACCTGTAGTGTCTAGTGGGTCATTGTGATCTCCTTATAGGGCAACTTTATTAAGACTCTGTTTATATATGTGTATGTATATATTGTTGGTATCTTCCACACTAGTTTTCTTATGGCTTTTTCCAAAGGTATTTAGTGTTAATTATTTCTGAAACTAAAAGGAATTTTTTTTAATTCTTAAAATTTAATGAAACTAAAAGCACAGAATATAAAAATTTATGATACACAATGAGGGGAGTCCTAAGAGGATCATTTTTATCTAAAGATAGCTTCACATAAGTTTGTGTATATACATATATGGTTTAACTGAAAATTTCTCATCTGGTCTTACAATACTCCCTCTAAGAGCCAAGACCACCTAACAAAAAAACCCAACCCCAGACATGAGAACCTCTCTTTTGTGTTATTGTCATGAGCTGTCCAAGAGACTCCCCAAAACATTATGATCAATTGCTATTGCTCTTGGCTGCCCCCAGAGATGGAAGGTAAGTCCCTATTGCTGGAGACACCATGAACTTCCGACACAGGGCCTGGAAACTCCTGAGCTAGAACTGCGGAAAAGGCCTGATCCATGAGAACTATCTTTTATAGTACCAGAAGGTGCTATCTAAGCTTCCAAATTAGGAAAGTAATCAATAGTCCTACCCAGCTATGATGCCATGAATCACAACAATGGCCAGCATGGAATTATAACCCTAAGCATGTGATAGTGGAATGCACACCTTAGCAGTAAAAAACACCTCTGTAATTGGACTTAAGACTAGCTCAACAATATCAGAATTATACCTGGTTCTGGAAAACAACCTAGGGCAATTGAAGTCACGAATCTTGGAAGAGAATCTTCACTTCACTAAACCAACATAATCCTTAACTACATTCTAAATATTTATCTTTATACCCAAGATAAGCATAGTCTTCATCCCTTATCAAGGGAACTTCTCTTTGCAAGAGACAGAGATCATTACAGAAAACCATGGCCAATCAAAATTCAGAGTTGTGGAACCTAATCCCAGCTGATAAATCTACAATACAATGTCTGCCCCTAATGCGTGAGGAGCATTGTGGAAGAGACAGAAAGACTGCAGAAAGCAGAAGAATGGGGAGTTTGCTGGGTGATTGTGTCTCTTAGGATGGTCAGAAAGTCTCATAAAGTCTCACCAACATGACTGTCTAAACATGATCTTTACAAGGATGACATCAGTATGTATCAAAGCATATGAGGAAAGCTCATGAGGTTTCAACCCAATGCAAAGAACTACAGACAACTAAGGCATGCCAAAAGTAGGAGAAATAGTCTTCCCCAGGGAAGAACACACCAATAAATTATCCACTGCCAAAAGGTCACTCTTAAAGCATACATACTAGTAATATTATACAGACTAGCCAGGCTGTATTTGCTCATATATAAATACATACACACATATATATGTATGAATATATTTACATATGTGTATATGAATATATATGTATACACACGTATATTGTAACAACAATTTATGACAAAAAGGCCAACTATTTGAAAGAGAGTGTAGAGTGCATGTGGGAAGGTTTAAAGAAAGGAAATTGTATAATATATTATAATCTTTTTAAAAAAAAACACAATTTTTTTAAAAATCAAGGATGAGCTTAATGGCATAGAAGAGAGAAAAGGATGAATGAAGTGAACAGTTGAATTTCAAAAGGATTAACAAGGTTGGCAAACTTTTAGAAAAATTAACCAAAAGAAAGAAGATTCATATTAACAAAATTATTTTTAAAAGGGAGATACTACAATAGACATGAAAATTTCAGAGGCTCAAATGTATATACTTTAAAATAAAAAATCTAAAAGAAATGACTACATTTTAAGATCTGACCCACCAAAGCTAAATCAAGATGAATTAAATAATTTAAATAGCATGCAATGGTATGGATGATTGTTCCTGGTACAAGCTGTGATTCTGACAGAGCTCTTTATTCCAGGGATACTCTTTTTGTCTGTATGTGTGTGTGTTTCTCCATCTCTTTCTCCATCTCTGTGTCTCTGTCTCTCTCTGCATCTCTGTCTTTCAGTCTCTCCTCCCTTTCTCCCCCTTCTTCCCCTCTCCCTTTTCTCTTTCTTTCTCATTCATTCATTCATTCACTTTGTTCTGGTTTAACACAAATGAATCCATCTTAATTGTAACAATCTTCACAGAGTAAGGCCATCAGCTTCAATACCCAAAGCCAGTTTGCTGTACAGAGCTTTTCAGCTTTTGCAAGTCAATGTATGGCACTGAAAGTAAGGAGGTTCTCTGAAGAGAACTCTAAATAACTGACATCCTTA
Source organism: Psammomys obesus (assembly GCF_907164565.1). Taxonomy (NCBI): domain Eukaryota; kingdom Metazoa; phylum Chordata; class Mammalia; order Rodentia; family Muridae; genus Psammomys; species Psammomys obesus. The sequence goes on from NW_026594428.1 coordinate 18,191,025, forward strand.
GAAACCTATTGGATCTTGGGACTCTTCCTCCAAGCACTTCAATCCCCAACATTCAGGCTAAGGTTCCTCACAGACCTACCTGCTTCCTCAGAGGCCATCAGAAGAATCTAGATTTCATTAAGAAAAACTGGTGTCCTGCCTGGCTAGGAGGTGGTCATTTCAGTCTTCATATCTCCCCATTAGGAATCTCAGCTTGAGTCACACCCATGTCCTCCCAGGAACCTACAATGTCAAAGGTCTCCAGCTTGACAAAGAGATGTTCACCCTCAGTTTCTTTTCTTGTTCCTAGCCCTCTCACCTCCCACCCCAGTTTTCCCCACATCTGACCCTCACCTTTTTTTCCTCCCCATTCCATCTCCTGCCTAGTTCCTTCTCTTCATCCACTTCTGCTGTCTGTTTTATTTCTCCTTTTCAGTGACATTCTAGCACCCTTCCTTGAGCCAGCCTTATTCCTTAGCTTCTTTGGGTCTGTGGATTGTAGTATGGATATCCTGTACTAAAGGTCTAATGTCCACTTATAAGAGAGTAAATGCTAATGGAAGGAGGGGAACAACAACCCACCAACAAAACCTTCCATAGAAAAAAATTACCCTACCTACAGAAAGTGCAGGGATAAAGAGGGAACAAAGATTGAGGAAATGTCCAACCAGTAATTGGCCCAACCTGAGACCCACCCCACAGTAGAAAGCCAGTCCCTGACACTATTAATGATGTGCTGCTATACTTGCAGACAAAAACCTAACCTGACGGTAGTCTGGAAGGCTCCTGCCAGCAGTGGATGGAGACAGATGTTGGGGCTTGCAGCCAAGCATGGTGTGGGGATCTTGGGGTCCTGTGGAAGTGTTGAGGAAAAAATGGAAGGACCTTGAGGGGCCAGGAACTCCACAAGAATACCAGAAGAGGCAACTAAGCCATTCACATGCGGCCTTTCAGAGACTGTGAGCATCACCTAAGGAGCATTCAAGGTCTGGACCTAGGCCCTCTGCACACATGAGGCTGATGGGTGGCTTGGTCTTCCTATGGGTTACCTAGCAAGTGGAAGGGCAGGGCTGTTTCTGACATGGTCTTTGTTGCCTGCTTTTGGATCACTTCTCCTTGGCAGCACTCCCTTGCCTGACCTCAGGAGATGAGGATATGATTAGTCTTGATGTGACTTGATGTGCTGGGAGAGTTAATATGGGGGTTGGGGGGAGCTCCTCTTTTCTGGGAAGAAAGGGGGAGGGAAAGGGATAAGAAGGGGAAGTGAGAGGACTGTGAGGGAAGGAGGGAAGGGGCACCCGTGGGATGTAAATTTGAATAAAATTTGAAAAAAGAAAAGCTGGTGTCACAAGCAGTAAGGGTAGTGATAGAAATGATTGTAATAGCCCTGTTTACCAGAGGCCCCACAGCATGGTGCTGTTTCCTTCAGTCTTAACCCAAATTGTAGCAAGTTTCAAGAAGGCTAATTAGCAAGTCAGTGATGACATAAAGGTGACATTGGGAAGAGAAGGAAAAACTCCCATGATCCTCACTGTGACTGAGTACATGCTGCTTCTGTTTGGCTCATGTTGCCCATGAGGCTCAGGCTTCATACTGGCACCTCCAGACCAGATGCTGGAGTTGGTCTGCAGACATAATGGTTATTCATTATTGATCAAGTCTTTGGCACTAAAGATGCTGTTGTGGTTTATAGGGTACCATCTCTAAACTGATAGCTGCAAAAAAAAAAAAAAAAAAAAAAAAAAAAAAAAAAAAAAAAAAAAAAAAGAAAAAAAGAAAAAAGAAAAAAAAATCCAGCAGACACTTCAGGTTAAAGCATCCTTGAGCTATAAAAAACAGTTGTCCTAGGATCTAAGAAGAGGCAGATAATTAGGAGAAGCCTGGCTCTCGGTGGCTCCATGCATGAAAGAAAGAAAACAGGGCTTCCAGGTTGGGAATTGACATTAAAGAATGACAATAAAGCTATAAGAATGTGAGAATGTCTCTCTGGAGCACAGCAGCTGTCACAATTCTTTTGTTGCATGTGACCAAAACCCTGACCCAGATTGCAAGAAACAAAATGGAAATAATTGACACATGAAATGAAAAGTCTAGAAATGATTAGGTTTGGGGCTTGGCTGGATTCAGGGACCAGAGTCACCCTGGGCTTGTTTTCCCTTAGTTCTCAACCCTGTCACCAGCTGCCTAGGTTTTCATCTCCAAGTTCAGAGGTAATAAGATCTCCAGGAAGTCTGTACTGTCTGCTTTGAATTCATTAAGTAGGAATAAAGTCAAGAAGTCCCAGCAGAACACTTGGATGTCTCATTATTGTAGGGTCTCACGCTCATTCATCCCTGGATGCATCCTCACAGATGGAAAAATGGAAACCTCTTAAGACACAAGTGGTGCTTTTAGGAGAACTATTAAGTGCAAGGCACCATACTAGAGACTTTGCTGGGCTTTTTAAAAATGGATTTTTAAAACAATTCCTAAGAAATATCTGTGATCTTTCTGATCTTCTAGGCAGGAAAGAAAGGCTCAGAGAGATTAAGTAGCTTTCCCAGTGCACCGAAACAAAGGCTCAGTCTTTACTACACAGTGTGACAACCAGAACCCACATTAAAGCTGGACGAGCATGGTGGCTGCTGATAGCCCCAGTGCTCAGAAGGCAGACAGGAAATCCTGGGGTAGGCTGCTCTGAATTGGAGAGCTTTAGTTTCAGTAAGAAATCCTGCCTCCAAAACATGGATAGGAATCATGGGATACACTTGACAGAAACTTCACAGTTCTGGAAGACTCAGATGAAGACACCAGTAGATTTGGGATCTGAACTTTGTTAATAGGAAGCCATGTTTGTTTTATTGTAGTCCTTTTCTATAGGAGAAACAAAATGAGAAGGGTGTGTGTGTGTGTGTGTGTGTGTGTGTGTGTGTGTGTGTGTGTGTGTGTGTGTGCTGTGAGTCTTCCTGGACTCCCTATTTCCATAATATCTCAACATAAGATCCTGGGGTTGCAGACACACTACCATGTCTGTCTTATCCTTGGGTTCTGGGGATTAGAACTCAGGACCTCAACTTTGGGAAAGCATCTTACCCATTGAGCCATCTTCTGGTCTAGAAAATCACTCTCTGTGTGAATCTTCATTTTCTCCAGCTCCAGAATAAAATGGTTAACCTAGAGAGACTCCCAAGGCCTTTCCAGCAGATTTACTCTCTGATATCTATGGTTTTGTCCAGTAATACTTTCCTTTCTTGCTATGATAGTTTTTATTTCAGACACTATGTTTAAAACAAAATTTTGTGCAAGGATAAACAACAGCTCACTCACTGTGCCCCCTCATCTTTGCAGTCCATACACAAAGGTCTTTTACAACTAAGTAGTTCCTTGACTGCCCCTAAAAATTTCATCAAGTACTTCTTGGTGATGAGACAAGTGCTCCATTCAGATTTTAATATACACTCTGCCCTGCACAGCTCTCTCCAGAAACAATGTGCTTTCTATTACAAGACAAGAGTAGATCATCTATGTTAAAAAGACAGAATGTGGCGGGGAGGTGGCTCAGTCTGTAAAGTGCTTGCTGCATTAGCATAAGGCCCTGCGCTCAGCTACCATCACCCATCTTTACAATGCTTGGCATGGAGGCATATGTTCATAATCTCAGTACTGGGAAAGGAAAGACAGGGAACTTTCTGGCCAGTGAGACTAAACCTCAGGCTTCCACTTGCACCTGCCTACCTACACACATGTACATTCACACGTGAACATACACACACACTGGAAAATGCACAGTACTTCCTCACTAACTCCTTGAAACTGCCTCTCCAACAAATTCCTCAGTTGACACCTTAGAGTCTAGGAGGATTTCATCTTCCAGCCACCACTCTCCTCTCTGCTTCAAAATGATGTACAGTTACCCATGCAAATAGCCTTGGTCTCCACACCACGTAAGGCATGCTCATCTGTCAAAAGAATAAATTACAAACACAGTGCTTCGTGTTCAGCTTATGAATGTAAAGGAATGAAAAGTTACAAAATGCATGATGCTGATTCCGAATCTCCTGAGAGAGAGCCATTTGTCAACCACACACACCCTACTCCTTGATTACAAATGTCCACCTGTGTAGACGTTGTAAAGCAGAAAAACTTACTCAGAGAATACAATTTGTATAGTGCCAACACAGGTTATAAAAATATCCAATAACAATCACTAACAGAGATTCTATTTCAAGTAGAAAAAAATATTACAGTTGGCAACAACAAGAGATAAGACCTAAAATAAGTTATGCCTACCCTTTTTTTTTTTTTTTTTTTTTTTTTTTGGCTTTCAGTTTCGAGCTGTGACATACAAAGATGGCATGTAAGGACTTTGATCTCCTTGGGAGCATTTGTTTGAACTTAGCCTTTCTTTAATTCCTAAGACACTGTTCTGTTTTCTAGAAACACCTTTGTTGACGATTTGCTTCTTAGTCAAATAAGATCACAACCAAAACATAACCCTTTCAGGTAAGAGTATCTGAGTGATAATGGAGAAAAGGGATGTGCACAGAATGCTAGAAGGCCTGGTGACACATACAGGAAGAAATGGATCTGAATCCCAACCACAGAGCACACCAAGTAGGAGCAGCTGTGGGCCACAGAGGAAGTCACACTCACTCACCATTATTCATAAAGTGCCAGGGCAAGCTGCAGGAGGATGCCTACCACTCTATCAGGTTCCAGTCTCCTGACTTCCTGTGACTAGTCTCCCTATGCTCTTCAGCCCCTCCCTGCCAGCTGTGTACACTGTCTGTAAAGGTCAAGGGCCAAAAGAGAGTGACAGGAATCAGTTTTGCCCTCTCACCTTCAACAGTTAAAAAACTGGACTCTCATGCATGCCTCTCTCTGTCTGTCTCTGCCTGTCTGTCTGTCTCTTTCTCTACCTGTCTCTCTGTCTCTGTCTCTCTGTGTGTGTTGTGTGTCTCTATCTCTGTCTCTCTCCCCCCCCTCTCTCTCTCTGTGTGTGTGTGTGTGTGTGTGTGTGTCCACCCTGTGTCCTCTGACATGAACAATGCATTATCTGTGGGCAGAGGAAACCCCAGCCAGAACTGACTCAGTAGAGGGAAGAGCTCAAAGTCTGGAGAGGCTGGGGAGGGAACTGAATCTGTGCGACAGATGTAGGGAAGCTGATGCTGCAGCCTGAATGTGCCATGCCACCCCACCTGGAGGAATTCCAAATTGGTAGCATTTGGAGGTGAGGCCTTTGGGCAGCGATTGAGCCATGGGAAGATCCTTATGGTAGAATCAATGCCTTTACAGAAGATGTTCAAAGGGAGATTGACACAGCAGCACAGACCTCTGCTTCACTTGATACTGAATCTCCCCCAAATACTTCCTACCGACTGAAGACAGCTCATCTTCAAAGATGCTTTTCTCCAAACATGGCTTTGGGTTCCCCAGTTTTGTAGGCTTTATGACAACAGGAAATACTGTCGAATCACATGCCACATTTTATGGGATTTGTTTTCATGGGCAACAATGTACATTGAGTTTTCAGGGTTCATTTGACAACTAAACATATCTCCCATGTGGCAGCTCTTAACATGCCAGGAAATTTGTATACTAGAGAATTCAGACATTCTAAATTACAGCCTGCCTTTCCAGTCACCCCAGAGAATAGAATGGGGTATGGCTCCTTTGAACAAACCAGGTCATCAGATGTGGGGTGCCTGCAAGAAATCTGGTGACATGGTTCTCAAGATCCTCATTCTCTATGGAAAATTCTGGAGAGGAACAACTCAAGAATATGAGCTCATTGCAGAGTAATACTCCATTGTGTAGATGGACCACAATTTCTGCATCCATTCTTCAGTTGAGGGACATCTGGGCTGTTTCGAACTTCTGGATATTACAAATAAAGCTGCTACAAACATGGTTAAGCAAATGTCTTTATTGTGTACTTGAGCCCCTTTTGGATATATGCCTAGGAGTGGTATGGCTGGATCTTGAGGAAGCACTATTCCTAGTTATCTGAGAAAGCGCCAGATTGATTTCCACAGTGGTTGTACGAGTTTACATTCCCACCAGCAGTGGAGGAGGGTGCCCCTTTCTCCACAGCCTCTCCAGCATGTGTTGTCCCTTGAGTTTTTCATTTTGGCCATTCTGATGGGTGTAAGGTGAAATCTCAGGGTCGTTTTGATTTGCATTTCCCTAATGGCTAATGAGGTTGAGCATTTCTTTAAGTGTTTCTCTGCCATTCGATATTCCTCTACAGAGAATTCTCTGTTTAGCTCTGTTCCCCATTTTTTAATTGGATTACTTGGATTGCTGCTTTTCAGCTTCTTTAGTTCTTTATATATACTAGATATTAGCCCTCTATCAGATAAACGGTTGGTGAAGATTCTTTCCCAGTCTGTATGCAGTCATTTTGTTTTGATGATGGTGTCCTTTGCTTTACAGAAGCTTTTCAGTTTCATGAGGTCCCATTTATTGATTGTTGCTCTTAGAGCCTGTGCTGTTGGTGTTCTGTTCAGGAAGTTGTCTCCTGTGCCAATGAGTTCAAGGGTATTCCCCACTTTTTCTTCTAACCGATTTAGTGTGTCTGGTTTTATGTTGAGGTCTTTGATCCACTTGAACTTCAGCTTTGTGCATGGTGATAAGTATTGATCTATTTTCATTTTTCTACATATAGACATCCAGTTAGACCAGCAGCATTTGTTGAAGATGCTATCTTTTTTACATTGTATGGTTTTGGCATCTTTGTCAAAGATCAGGTGTCCATAGATGTGTGGCTTTATTTCTGGGTCCTCTATTCGGTTCCATTGATCCACCATTCTGTTTCTATTCTAGTACCATGCAGAAATTGTGGTACATCTACGCAATGGAGTATTACTCTGCAATGGAAAATAAGGAAATCATGAAATTTGCAGGTAAATGGTGGGACTTGGAAAGGATCATCCTGAGTGAGCTGTCCCAGAAGCAGAAAGACACACACGGTATATACTCACTCATATAGACATATAACATAGGATAAACCTACTAAAACCCTTAACATCTAAAGAAACTAATCAAGAGAGTGGACCCTGACTAAAATGCTCAATTCCCATCCTGAAAGGCAAAGAGGATAGACATAAGAAGAAGAATACAAGAAACAAGTTAGGAACCTGCCACAGAGGGCCTCTGAAAGGCTCTGCCCTATAGACTATCAAAGCAGACACTGAGACTTAAGGCCAACTGATGGGCAAAGTGCATGGAATCTTAAGTAAGAAGTGGTAAATAGTAAATAGTGGTAAATAGTTCCTGGAGAGGACAGGAACCCCACAAGGAGAGAAACAGAACCAAAAAATTTGAACACAGGGGTCTCCCAGGGACTCATATTCCAACCAAGGAACATGCATGGAGATAACCTAGAACCCCTGCACAGATGTAGTCCATGACAGAGTAGTATCCAAGTGGGTTCCATAGTAATGGGAAGAGGGACTGCCTCTGACATAATCTGATAGGCCTGTTCTTTGATTACCTTCCCTTGAGGGGAGAGCAACCCTACCAGGCCACAGAAGATGACAATGCAGCCATTCCTGATGGGATCTGATAGACTAAAATCAGAAGAAAGAAGAGGAGGACCTTCCCTATCAGTGGACTTGGGAAGGGCAAGCGAGAAGAAGGGGGAGGGAAGGTGGGGCTGGGAGGGGAGGAGGGAGGGGCTTATGGGGGGATACAAAGTGAATAAACTATAATTAATAAAAATAAAAAAAGAATATGAGCTCAGATGAGGCTTCAGACTGGGGGACTCTGGAGATATTGGGAGCTTAATAACTGCTGGGGGGTCTGTGGTAAAGTAGGAACTAGGGAGAGCAGAGAGGCAGAAAGAGGTAACCAACACTTCCAACTACACGAAGAATAGTCCTTGAGATGATAAACTCTTGAAGTTTACTTGTTCTATAAAATATTGATAATGGGGGAACATGCCTATCTATGGAGAGTGACATGCTATTTGTAACCACTTATTAGTAAGTTTTCTCTTTGTGATAGATACTCGGACATCTTCAGATCCTCACCACGGGAACAAACCTCCTGGGTAACAAGCACTGTATAATTTTGAAAGCCATCATTCTTACACTGAACAAGAACATGTACACTGTGTATGGAACATGAGAAAAATGGAACTGATAACTCACAAGTTGATAAAACTATAAATGAACCTACAAATACTTGCACAATAGGCCACAATCATTTCTGTACATTGTAGGATGTGTTGTGTCTGTTGAAGTCTTATTTCATAGTGTTTGAAACATGGAATATGCACTTAAGCAGATAAGACTTTTAAACATTAAAAAAATCAATAAAATGCATTTGCTCTGGGATTCCGATGAAGATCCACCAGCAAGTGCACAATGAGGCATTTTTTATGTGGCTACAATCCCTTGTGTCCTTCCCTATCTTGTCTTATAACTCATCCAGAATTGAGAGTGCACGCTATCAGGTACAGGCTATATGTTAACTTGATAAATTAAAAGTATGTAATCATTACTCCTGCATTGGGCCTTTCAAAATGAATAAAAGCAATGACTAAGTGTGAAATTGAAAGATAAGAAAAAGAGATGGTGAAGCATGGAACATGGATGAGAATAGTGGGAAAAGCAAAGGTGGGCCCTTCTGGGCAAGATCACAGGGCCCAAGGCACTAACTTCCTCCCATGTGGACACTGACTTCCTCCCATGTGAACACTGACTTCCTCCCATGTGGACACTGACTTCCTCCCATGGGCACCTTTTGTTGTAATGATTCCATGGTATGGAAAATACTGTAGTCGTTAGCAGTCTTGAACTCAGAAACATGGTTGGCATCTAGAAGAAAGGAAGGTGGTGGAAGTGGAATCGCCTCTGGAGCCTTCAGAAGAAATGCATCCATACCCATAGACCCACACACTGGAGGCCTAAAAGGTTCTGGACTTCAGAAGTACAAGATATAGATATGTGCTGTTTTAAGACAGAGTCTGTTATAATTATCTCTGTAGCAAGAGATAACTCATATTCTCCCCGGGCACCTAGGCATCATTCTCTTTAACTACTCTGATGGATACTTTGCTTGGAGGACATCAAGCAACAATGGGAATTGCACTGGTGTGCCGATCTCAAAGTTTACTTAGTCTACACATTTGGGCTGAATATGTTTGAAGAAGTTTCTGAATATGCTTAAAGACAAGTGTCTTTAAAGAAAATTGTGCCCCACTCAACTGTTTAGAACTAAAAGCCAGCAATCAGTAAAGTTTTTGTGGTGACTTTCTTGGGTTGTCCATTTAATCAGCACATCTCACAACATGACTTTGTCATTTTAATACAGAATCTAAAACTGAAGCAAGAAACGATGACAGAAATGAGATCTTTGTAGTGACAACTGGCCAGTGTTCTAATAAACTGGGAGCAACCAATTCAGACCACTTAGCATTGATCATTTCCCATAGAGAGGATGGTGTGACCACAAAGAAGTACATGGACGGCGCCTGTTCAAAAATAAATCACAATGTAATCTAGCCAGAGCTGACCTAATATACTGAAAATTGATACAAATGAAAGCAAAAGAAGGTTTATAAGAGCACTGATGGTAGACAAACCAGTCAAGGAATATTCAAGAAAAAAAACAAATGCTAAGAAATAAATAACATCAGTGTGAGTCCCCCCCCCATAGACTATGTGAAAATGGACATAACATTGCAGTGATTGAGAAAACTTCAAAAAGAAAATATTCGACTATTCCCAAGTATTTGTAGTTGTTCAAGTTCACTCTAAACATTTAAAAAGTATTTATTGGTGGTCAGAACTTTGCATGTGTTATGCCCAGATCGCAAAGACCCCAAAGACTACCAGGAGGACCTACCAAGTATGCAAGAATGAAGAGTCTTTATTATGGGCTTAAGTTCAGACTCCCCACCACCACCAATGCAGTGGATTAGGGAGAGAGCCTCAAGTAGCTACAATGCTGGGTTTCTATTATAGTTTGAGCAGGAAAAGGGACTTTCCAACTTTGGCAATTACATGATTGGTTCACATTTAGCAGAACCAAACTTGTCATAAACTGATCTGTTGGTGCTGATCTACAGGTTGTTGGGGGTGGTGGTGGACTTCATGGAGTGTTCAAGTAACATGGTATGCCAAGGTAACAAAGAGTGCTAACAAAAAGTACCTAGATAACAATATCGTTTTGACTAGATAAGTGAAGGTTTCTAACTAACCTTTAATTTAATTGGTCATGTGCTTGGGGATTTTCAAGGTGGCTACTAGATTACTGTTTGTGATTTTCAGGGAGGTTACTGAGTTATTGTATCTTGTTTCCATGAACTAGAGTTTCATGTTCTGAGAAATAGAAAAAGGGTCCAAGCAACAGTGGGAACATTACCAGGAAACAGAAACTCAGGCCTACAGTATCTTATGAAGCCTGCTTGGACCCTTCACATGCCCCAAGGTGGGGAAAAACAGCTTTCTTCAAGGTATAGAACCTGAAGATAATAATTATGGTGCTCCATCTTCTTTAGCCACTCAGATGAGATCCATCATGATGGAAAAGGTCATCCAAATTTGGGGACTTGTATAGTAGGAGAAGCTACCATTCTATCTAAGCAACTCAAGGGGGAAAAAAACAAAACAAACAAACAAACAAACAAACAACAACAAAACAATGAAATGTGTACCAGAGAAAGTAGGCATGCCAACACCACATGGAGCAACATGGGAAGATTCTAGAATAATCCCGGTTTTTCCTCATCTCCCTGACTTCTTTCCTGATGTTGCCTTGTTTTGTTCCTCCTCTGTTTAATACTAAACAACAAACTTCCTCCAGTTCTCCCCTTCCTGATCTGGCTTCCACTCATCATCAGGGCAGCTGTCTACTACCGTCTGAGTGAACAGAAGTCCCTGTCTTCAGTCAGAACCTGGTTCTCAAGTTGCAGACTTCATAAATAGCTTCATCGCCCACACATCCAAACAACTGTCTTCAAACTCAGTGGGCAGCACACAACAAGTTACTATGAAAGTGGGGGAAACTTGTTGGGGAGAGAAAGAATGTCAGCAGGAGAGGGATGGGGTAAGAGAGTAGAATAAAGATGGAAACAACTAAAATTCATTGCCTTCATGTATGAAACTATTATAGAATTAAATTAAAAAAAAGTGTTACAGACTCTAGAGTAGGCTGCTTTGTGAAACTCCCTGCTGGGTCTCTTACTGTTGGGCACCCTGTGAACATACATGTCTGACCTGCCACCCATGCAGCTTTAGAGTTTACTTTAAATTCTCCCTCCTTCTTCGCTCTGCCTGTTCCAGTAAGCAGTTTAGAAACCGGTACTGCACAGTCCAGCATGTTGTCTGCACAGCATGTTCACTGCACAGCATCTCCTGTGTCTTCTATTCCAGAGAATGTCCTTCTGGAGTCTGTCACCTACTTTAAACTAGATTTTTACCTCTTTAGCATAAATCCAGTTCCATTGCTGCACTCCCAAGACCTTCCAGGGTATAGTCTGAACTTCAAGACTGTTGACATCAGAAAATGCCTCTCCACCAGCAGCTCCTTCAGCTTCATGCCTGAGTCTCCCACTCTAATGACACCAATGTCTTGGCCATGCCACAAAGTCTTCATAACTTACTACTTGATATGCATTCTGCCACCATTTGATGCCTACTCACACCTCACAGTTTAGATTAAATGCTATGTCCAGTAAGCAGGATTCTCTGGAGCTATGACCTGACCTATTTCCATTCTATCTCCATTGTCTCATGCTATAGGAACTTTTACATTTGCTTGGCAGACTTCCTATAAGATATTAGCAATTCAAATCCATCTGAGTGTCTCGAAGTCTTGACATCCTTGTTCAATATCTAGAACATGATGATCAGTAAATATGGTGGCATAAAAACGTGCTGAGTTTGTATTAGGGAAAGTTGCTATGATAATAAAGGGCCATGTAACACCAAGGAGTATCTGTTCAGAAAGTCCTTCATGTTTGTGCAAGACTTGAGCATATCTCACAGAAGACAACTAGCAAAGTAAGGCATTATTGAAATGGAAATACAGCTTGCCACAGGTATGCTCCCGCCCATGATTTATCTTCTTTCTGCAGGATCTCTGTCCTCCTACCCCCATTCTGGGTGACTTTTGTTGAGACTTCTAATAGCAGGGGTCTAAACAGGACTACTTTTTTTTGTTTTGTTTTTTGAACAGGACTACTTTTAACTAAACAGAAGTCCTGGTAGAGGGAGGGGAACACCAAATCACCCACAAAAACTTCCACCCAAAATTTACCCTGCGTGCAACACATGCAGGGATAAAGACAGAGTAGTGATTGAGGGCATGTCCAACCAGTGCTTGGTCCAATCTGAGGCCCACCCCATGGGAGAGAACCAACCCCTGACATTATTAACAATACTCTTCTATGCTTGCAGATGGGAACCTAGCACAGCTGACCTCTGAGAAGCTCTACCCAGCAGTTGATCGAAACAGATGCTGAGACTTGCAACTAAACACTGGGAGAATTGTAGGGAATCTTGTGGAAAAGTAAGGGGAAGGATAGAAGGACCTGGAGGTGACAGGAGCTCCACAAGAATATCAACAGAGCCAACAAACCAGGGCCCAGAGGGGCTTGTGGAGACTGAAGCACCAACCAAAAACCATTAGGCGATAGAGACTGTGTCCTCTAGTAAGGAGAGCAGGGGCTGTCTCTGACATGGACTCTGTTGCCCTCTCTTTGATCACTCTCTCTTGGTGTGGCTGTCTCACCAGGCCACAGAGGGGGGAACATGCACTCAGTCCTGATGTGACCTTATGTGCTGGGGTGGGTTGCTAAGGGGGGTTTTCCTTTTCTGAGGAGTAGGGGAGAGGGAAAAGGGGGAAAAAGGAGGAAGGATGAGGTCAGGAGGAGAGGAGAAAGAGGGCTATGAATAGGATTAAGGTTAATTAATTAATTTTAAAAAAAATTTAAAGAAATGGAAATACTCATAGCCAAACTTTGGGCAGAGTACAGGGAATCTTAAAGAAGAAGTGGGAGATAGTAAGACCTGGAGAGGACAGGAGCTCCACAAGGACAGTGACAGATCTTAAAAGTCTGGGCACAGGGGTCTTTTCTGAAACTGATACTCCAGCCAAGGACCACTCATGGAGTTGGCCTGGAACCCCTGCACATAGGTAGCCTATGGCAGTTCAGTATCCAAGTGGCCTCCATAGTAATGGGGACAGGGACTGTCTCTGACATGAACTCATTGGCTTGCTCTTTGATCACCTCCACCTGAGGGAGGAGAAACCTTACCAGGCCACAGAAGAAGACAATGCAGCCACTACTGATGAGACCTGATAGACTAAAATCAGAGGGAAGGGGAGGAGGACCTCCCTTTTCAGTGGACTGGGAGAGGGACACGGGTGGGAAAGAGGAAGGATGGGATTGGAAGGGGAGGAGGGAGGGAGGTTCAGAGGGGATACAAAGTGAATAAACTGTAATTAATAAAAATAAAAAATAAAAACAAACAAACAAGAAATGGAAATACAGTTTGTAGAGTTTACGGATTTGGTGCAATGTTTGTTGGAGATTTCTCCAGAGAAAAAAACGGATAGGCGACTTTGGGGTCCCTAAAAGAGGAAAAATCTCAAGTAAGCCAATGTTCTGAAACAATGACTACATGTTCTGTTTCATTTATTTTTCTTTTATGTTTTACACAGGCCATCTATCAGAAATCCGGAAGTAGTAATAATGAAAACTGCCTTTATTCCATGAAGTAAATGTTTCATTACACTATAAAATAACAAATAAACTTCATCCAGAGTTTTTCTAAAATAACCGTAAAATGCTATCATGCTCGTATTGGGAGAATACAACCCACTTTTGGTGAATTTAATTTAATTTAGAAAGACAGATGGGATGCGCATTGAACATATGACAGGAGTCTAAGCGCATGTGAAAGACTCTAACTAGCAGTGTTTTCAAAGCAAAGACTCATGACCAAACCTTTGGCAGAGTACAGGGAATCATAAGAAAGAAGGGGAGTTAGTCTGATGAGGAAAGGATAGGAGCTCCACAAGGACCAAAGATATCTGGGCACAGGGTCTTTTCTGAGACTGACATGCAACCAAGGACCATGTATGGATGTAACCTAGAACCTCTGCTCAGATGTAGCCTGTGGTAGCTCAGTAACCAATTGGCTTCCCATAGTGAGGGGAACAAGGACTATTTCTAACAGGAACTCAATGGCTGGCTCTTTGGCCTCCCCACCCCCCAAGGGAGGAGCAGTCCTGTTAGGCCACAGAGGAGAGCTTTGCAGCCAGTCCTGAAGATACCTGATAAAACAGGATCAGATGAATGGGGAGGAGGTCCCCCCTATCAGTGGACTTGGCAAGGGGCACGGTGGAGAGGAGGGAGGGAGGGAGGGACTGGGAGGGAATGAGGGATCGGGACATGGCTGGGATACAGAGTTAATAAAATGTAACTGATAAGAAAAAAATAAAATTCAAAAAAAATTTTATTCTTTGGCAATTTCATGCACATGTGTAATGTAGTTTGGCCATTTTGTGCCATGTTGGTCTTTCTCCTGTCCCTCTCCCACAGTCACTAACCTGCTCCCTCCCATTAAGTCTTCTCCCTCGTTCAATGTGTCTTTGGTTATTTTGTGGAGGTTTGGTTGGCTGGTTACCCACTACATTTAATTAGGGTTGCTTGTATGAGCGTGGACAGAGGGTTATTTATTAGAGCATGGACAAGTTGCCAATGACTACAACATACATGGAAATATCTCTCCCCCAGCACCCACTTACTGCCAATTATTTTTTAGGGAAAGGGTGGGGCCCATGATGGAATATTTGTAGGCCCCATGTTACGTTGGTCTTTGCGCAGGTAACACAGCTGTGGTGAGTTCATGAGTATAATGCACATACCTTACCCAGCATTTTACAGCTTTGCTCCTCATCCTCGAGCTCTTCTCTCCTTTCTGCCCCTTCCTTTTTGATATCCCTTATAAATACAGAGGCTGATACTGGTGTTTCACTTATGGCCGAGCACTCACCAGTTACTTATTCTGTGCACTTTGACCAGTCATGAATCTCTGCATTGACCAATGCCAACTGCACAGGCAAACTCTCTGACCAAGGTTGAACCAGTAATCATTAGATATCAGAGTCCCCTCTAAAACCCTCTTCTTTGAGGATTATCCCCCTTTGTAAATCATTGAATATTCCTGTGTTTATTACTTCCTAGTTCACACTGCTTTTCAATTCAAAAGAGCCTTTATTTCCTCTGACATCAGTTGAACGTCTTAGTGTACCTGAACTACAAAGAGAGCAAGAAACACAAATGCGTTATGGACATTGACAGAGGTTCAATGGTTTAACTGTTTCTCATTTAGTAAAGAGAAACCCACAAACCTTCCACCCTTCAGGAGAATTTTTCAAACTTCAGTAAGCACCAGGATGTCAAAGCCATTTCCCTTATCCACTCTGTGACCTCACAGATAAGAACAGCAGAGTTCAGACATTAAAACACCATTAACATCACTTTGGTTGTAGAATTCCCACAGGCTCAGCAAATCTGGGTCTAATTACTGCTGCCTTAAATGTGAAAAGAGGGTATTCCAAACTTGCTTACAGGAAGGTCTCACATGGTTAAAAAAATGAAAATCAACAGTGAGAGAGCAGATGACTGTAACTTAATTAAACATAGCTTCTGGTAAGAAAATCAAACTGTACTCAAGACTGCTGATACTGGAAACAGTGAGATACCTGAAGCGGCCTGATAATGAGGCAATCAAAACTCCTTAGCACTCCTGTATTCCTCATGCTCTGTTACAGAAGGGGAATGGATCCTGGGAAGATCAGGAGGCCAGAGAAGATAAAAGTCACAGAGACAACCCCCTCCAACATGAGAAATTTATTCCCCTTCCCACCTACTACAAGCTGGGGACTGCCTGGGACATCCCACCCCAGCAATTCTGAGCTCTGTAGCAAGCCAGGGGAAAGTCCCTGTGGTCCCCGTTGGCTCCTCTGGAATAGTGAGCATCTAAGTAAAATAAGCAGAAAAGCTAGAAATTTCTGCCTCGGAGATTGGAGTCACCTGTTCAGGAAGCCAGCCCTGTTCTCACACCTATCAGCAAAACTTCAGGAGTATGTGGAGTTTTCTTCCTGTTACCACCTTATTCCACTGCCCCATCGTGACAAGACCTGAAGTGGAGCAAAATGGCACACTTCCCTGGACTTGATGAGCCATGTCCAAGGCAGAACAAGGAAGAAGAACAAGTAAAGATAATGATGTGATTATGGTTTTAAGCTTAAGGAATCACAAGACAGGAACTCAAAGGGGTTTGCTCCCAGAAAAATGGGGGTGGAAGAGGGTCAAGCACGTATTAAGAGCTGGGGTCCTACAAGCTTGCTCCCAGAAAATAAAAGGGGACAGGAGCATATTAGAGGCTGAGGTCTTACAAGCTTTTAGCATCTCAAAGCCGGGTCATATAGCCAGTCAAAAGAGAGACCACCTTTGAGTCACCACTGAGAGACTTTTGCCTGTGACTTCAGTGACATGACCAACGCTAGCTTCCCTCTGTTACTGAACACTCTTAGAACATTGCCACTTGAAAAGGACCTCAGGGAAGGTAGAGCAGACAGAAGAGACTTACTCTTCCAACTGTGTGTGGCCTAAAACTTTGAAAGATGTCTCCTATACCATAGACCACAATTCCGAATTGAAAAAGGAATAAATATTGAACAACAACCTCCTATACCATTGTTACTTCTGTCACAAATTACCCATCCCAGATTCCACTTCCAACCCATTCTGTCCCCCTAAATTCATACCAAGATTTGCTCGGCATTGATTTAGCTCTGTGCTAGATTCCTATCTCTTCATCCAGAGACAACTGTAAGCCATACACTGGTCATGACCCTCACTCAAAAATGAAAAACAAAAACCTCGATGCACTGTATCTCTAACATACACCCCTTTCAAAACCATTCCTTTCTCATTATGCAAAAGTCAAAAACAAGAAGATGATGAAATGACAACAGCTCTCCACTTCCACCACCTAATTAGGTAGCAATTAAAACTGCCTTCAAACTACTGAAAGAGTACTGGAGCTATGATTCCACCTGGAAGTGACATGCCAGTGAACATCTCACTCCTGTCCCTTATAGTTAAAATTTCACCCCTCACAGAGATTCTAGCAGAATCCCAACATCATAACTGCAAAAGCTCATTCTCAAAAATGTTACTCTGTTAGAGGTTGGTAGGGGTCAGAGATGGTCTCAGTTTTGTCTCCCAAAGATTCTCAATCCTAGCAGCTTGTTCTCCAGTGTGGCAGAAAGGTGATAGAAACTTTAAAAGATGATGCCTAATAGAAGATAATTAGGCTATTGGAAGCATCATCCAAAGAAAGGATTCATGAAGATCTTGTGGGACTAGATGGACTCCCACAAGAATGACTCATAACAGGGATCATTTGACCTCTCCTAAGCCCATTGTCCATAGCCCTCTCATATATGACACAAAGTCCTCACTCAAGCTGAATAGATAACCTCGAACTTTTAACATTTTGAGGGAGAAAATCACATTTCTTTCTACTAACAACAACAACAAAATACTAAGATGCTATGTTACATAAATAAAACATTTGAAAATATATAATAACTAAGATAAAAAAATACCTCAGGAGTCATGAGATTTACCTCCTTTTGTTCATGTTAAGCTACTTTGCCTATGAATTTTCTTACCTATGAAACCAATTCCACAGGGATACTCTTAAGGAGGTGTCATAGTACCACTTGCCTCTGATACTTTTCAAATGCTAGAACTCTGCCCAATATGCATACTTTTGAATTTATTGCCTCAGCGTATCATCACCTTCTTTAAGACTTCAACTTTTGTTCTGATACGACACTCCCCAACACTGTACATGTGATGGAATGCAGAGAAATGACACTTGACTGCTGTTGAGTACTGTGTGGATTCAGAGTGGCAAGGCTACTGGATGCTTTCCTAGCCAGAGAGGATCAGAGCATATCCCACAGGTCCTGACCTGGATCAAGCATAGACAAAGACACCAATGTGCTCCCTTGGGCCCTCCTTGTTATTTAGCTTCTTTGGGTCTATGGATTGTAGGATGGTTATCCTGTACTTTATGGCTAATATTCACTTGTAAGTGAGTACATATCATGTATGTATTTGTGGGTCATTGTTACCTCACTCAGGATATTTTCTAGTTCCCACCATTTGCCTGCAAATTACATGATGTCCTTGTATTTAATAGCTGAGTAGCATTCCAATGTGTAAATGTACCACATTTTCTTTATCCATTCTTCAGTTGAAGGACATCTGGGTTGTTTCCAGTTTTTGGCTAATATGAATAACACTGCCATGAACACAGTTGAGCAAGTGTCTGGAATGTCTTTTGAGTATATGCTCGGGAGTTGTATAGCTGGGTCTTGAGGTAGTACTAATCCCATTTTTTTTTTTGAGAAACAGCCATATTGATTTCCAAAGTGGTTGAACAAGTTTGCACTCCCACCAGCATAGTAGGAGTTCCCCCCTTGCTCAACATCCTAGCCAGCATGTGCTGTCACTTGAGATTATTTTTTCTTAGCCATTCTGACAGGTGTAAGATGGAATCTTAGAATCATTTTGATTCACATTGCTCTGATGGCTAAGGACACTGAGCATTTCTTTAAGTGCTTCTCAGTCATTTGAGATTCCTCTGTTGAGAATTATGTGTTTATCTCTGTACCCCATTTTTATATTAGGTTATTGGTCTGTTGGTGTTTAACTTCTTCAGTTCTTCATATAGTCTGGAATTATCCCTCTGTTCTATTATGGTTGGTAAAGATCTTTGCCCATTCTATAGGCTGTCCTTTGTTCCTTTGACAGTATCCTTTGCCTTACAGAAGCTTTTCAGTTTTATAGGGTCCCATTTATTAATTGTTGATCTTAGTGCCTGAGCTGTTGGTGTCCTGTTTAGGAAGTTGTCTCCTGTACTGAAGGGGAAATAAAATAGATATCTGATATAGATTAAGAGAGGGAACTGGGTGACACAGGAGTTTGGAAGGGCAGCAGAGGTAGGGATCAGGTGTGGGAAAAGGGGAGGGAGGGCTGGAAGAGAAAGGAAATCAATGGGAGACCATCTTTGGGACAGGGGAGGCTCCTTGGAGTCTATGGTGGTAAACCTAACTGAGACTTCGAGCAGTAGAGAATATGGAGTCTGAAGTGGCTACTTCCTGAATCCAGATGGGACTTCCAGGGGAGAAAGGAAGATACCAACCCCCACAAAAAACCTTTGACCTAGTCAACCAATGACTAGCCCAATTTGAGTAGCATGTCATGAGCGAGCCCACCACTTAATACTATTAATAATGTTGTGCTACACTTGCAGACAGGAGGCTAGCATTACAGCCTTTTAAGTGGCTTCACCCAGCAGCAGTTGAAAATAGATGCAGAGACCCACAGCCAAACATTAGATGAAGCTTGGGGAATCTTATAGAAGAGGGAGAGGAAGGATTGAAAGAGCCAGAGAGCTCTAGCACACCACAAGAAAACCTACCTACCAAATCAACCAATCAGGACAGATAGGGGTTCACAGACACTGAATCACCAACTAGAGAGCATCCATGGGATGAATCTAGGCCCCACACACATATGTAACAGGTGTACAGCTTCATTCTCATGTGGGACCTCTAACAGCAGGACCAGGGACTGCCTCTGACTCTGTTGCCTGCCTTTGGATCCCTTTCCCCTAACTGCACAGCCTTGTCTAGCCTCAGTATAAGATGGGCCCAGTCTGACTTGATATGCCAAGGCAGTTTGACACCCATGGGAGTTCTCCCCTTCTCAGAGAAGAAGGGGAAGAGGACATAGTGGCAGAGGAGATGAGAGAGAGGAACTGGGAGAAGAGGAGCAAGGAGAACTTCCTGCCAGGAAATAAGTTAATTAATTAAAAAAAAACATCAATTTAACTCCCCCCCTCACAAAAAACAAACAAACAAACAAACAAACAAACAAAAAACAGCAGTATGTTCTTGAGTCTGTGCAAGCCTCATGGGTGCCACAGGGACACTGGCACCTGCTCACTGGTGCTGATGGTACAGCTAATGCTCTGCTGGTGTGAACAAATGCAGTGACTCTGCCTGATATAACTGTTCAAATATGTGATGAGAAGGGAGGAAAAAGCCCAACCTTATACATAATTGTTCAGGCAGTTGGTGATTAAAAAATAAGAAGCATATCTCTTTCTGTTCAATTATAGCTGGAAGAATTATAAAGACTGATATGAAATACATAAAAGGTAGTTTATCTGTGCTGTAACACAAAAATCATCCCTCCATATGGGATCTGATTTCATCCCTCCCTTATATTCAATATTAAAAGTCCAGCTTCTCTAGGGGACTACATCCAGAACCTTCTACAAACTCAAAAAACAAAGGATGCTACACTCCTACTCGAGACATGTGTCCCTGTGGCACATTGTATCACATGCACATGGGTGAACTTTTTATATCCTGAGTGCCACAGAGCAAACACCCTAATGCCCCAACTGCCCTCATTACTTTCCTGTGAGACTTAATTGACGAGTTAATATCAAGGCCGCTGTTGCAGCTCTCGGCAGCCAGAGCACATCTGAACAACACCACCAGGAAATGTTTGTAAATAACAGCATATATTCAGAAGAGACAGATGCGGATTTCTTGTTTTTTTGTAACATATATTTCTATTTAGCTCTATTTCTAGAGCTAAAATTATAGACTGGCTTTGCTGCAGGCCAAATGCCGACAAAAGTTCCTCTGGCAGCCCCACAGCAAACCCACCTGACCAAAGCACTCCTCAGTCTGCAGGTTGCCATCTCTCTACAAAGATGTAAACTGTGAAAGGACAAAAGTGGGCAAGTCAAGATGTTAACTGGGTCCATTCTTCATTTTCCCGAATAGAATTTTTTTTCTTGATTTACAAAAAGGGAAGATAAAATTACATGGATGTTCATTTGAAATCCCCGTGCTAGTCTGAGACATTAGGTGGAATCCATTTTGCCACTTTTGCAGAACTGTCTTCATTTAAAGTCCTGCTCTCAGTGGAGCACTTTACACTCAAACTGCATTTTACTCAAATTTCTGCATTTAGTTAAATAATGCATTTTATGACATCATCATAATTTATCTGGACACAGCATTGATATCACATCCAGGGGGTTGATAGTCATGTTCAGCAGCCCCTTTTAAGCTCTTAAGAATCTAAATGTTAGCTACCTTTATCTTTGTTCCCTTCAATACATAATGCATAGTGAGGACCTGGGAAATGCTTGCTGAATTAGCTTATATGTGGACGAATAGCAAGGGCACATAGGGAACAAAGCCAGAGTCTCTGACTCACAGTGTGGTCCTCACCCAGCTGGCTTCTGGGCCAGGGACTTACTTACCCATGCAATAGATGTGTCACTCAAGTGACTAAAGTAACAGCATATCATCATGACTCAGCTTAGACACTTTCCACCCCTCTACAGCCACATCCGCCTTGGCAACACATTTGGGATTTCCATGACCCTCGCTATGGTCTATATGTGTTAGCCAAAATAATCAGTGTTTATACCAATTAAACATAAGCTGGAACAACTGAAATGTATAAATCAAAATTAACTGTCATGTTGGGGTTGGAATAACTACTGTGTTCTGTCAAATTTTACAATGTTATTCTGACCCTCACCTAGCATTGAAGGATTGGGGATTTTGTTTTTAAAAAATTCTATACCCCAAGCTTTGGCAAAAAGAAACTCCAAAGCATTAGCCTGTTCTTAGTCTCTGGCCAAATTTAAAGGACTTCTAATTGGCTTAATCAGTATGGTTGTCTGTATCTTTTTGTAGTAGACTATTTTACCACCCCATGGAATTGTCTGTTAGCTTATATTCAATGTTCACATGTCTAAAAGAGGAATATTTACAAATGAGGCATTTTACAGAAGGTCCCACAGGAATCTCATGAGCATGATGTACTCACTCATGATGTAAGAGATCTTACCCCACAGCTCTGCCCCTACAGCATGGCAGCTGTGACACAGCCCATCACACTCATGACTCAGTATTCTCATCATAGAGGAAAAGGCAGTCCTCATGAAGATATGTATCAAGCAGAAGGGTTTCCATATTTGTAAAGAGGAAAAAAGAGGTTGGAGGGAAATGCAAGCAGAAAGGACCAATCTCATCACAGGCTCGTCAAGATGCCACAGACAGCTGCAAAGCTAATGTCATAAACAGAAACTGGACCTTCTGAGGTGTAATCAAGACACATGGAAAGAGGAGCATAACCAGTCATGGTCCCCACCTCAGAGAGCATCATAATACAAGAACAGATTTCAACAGGAAGAAACAATATGTGCATCAAGGTGAGGGGAAGTATCAAACTCAGCAGGGGAAAATGGGGATTCTAGGCTGAGAGACAGAGCAGTCTCTGAGACTGATGTAGCTCAGCACTGTCGGTGTGTGGCAGCACTTCTTGAATTAAAAATGTAATTAAGAAGGCCTTCTTGAAATATAGAAAATGCTCGTAATCATATTAAATAAAATGGGAAAAAATTAAAAAGCAACAGACCATGGTTATGGATTAGAGTTGCTTGAAAAAAATGTGTGTGGAAAAGGCTTGAAAGTACTCTTAGAATTTAGAAAAAGGGCAGCCACATAAAAGCTATTAGATTAAGCCTCTTCTGTACTATAAAAAAAAATTACTTATTGCTAACTTCATCAGCTTTTGAATTTAAAAGAATAAAATGTGTTTTTGTTTCCAAGGTAACATTTGTACGTGTATGTGTGTGTCTCTGTGTGTGTATGTTTCTGTGTGTATATGTGTCTATTTCTGTGTGTGGGTGTGTGTAATGTTCATGTGCTTTCAGTGCTAAGGTTCCACCTTGAGGCCCTGCATATGTCATGCCACTGAACCACATATTTAACCCCAGAGTCTCAAGCAAATCTGACCTAGCAGTCAATGGTGAGTCATCACTTAGCTGCTTAACACTGAGCACCTAGACACTGCCTTTAGGAGGGAAAATCTAAGGATAGGCTTTCACAGAAAGCCTTCTAGGTGTTAAGGACATACTCTTTTTGACTTTCCAAAACTGAAACAACCACAAGGATAAAGGAGAACAGTTAGACCCAGCTCCGTCTCTGTCTCAAAAAAAAAAAAAAAAAAAAAAACCACTGTAGAATAAAGCCATTTTATCAGTATTTGCAGCTTGCGAGCCAAAAATGGTCTTGACCCAGGGTAAGATGATCAATCCTCACTTAGAAAGACAAATGGGATGGGCATTGGGCATAGGAGAAAACAAGAAACAGGACAGGAGCCTACCACAGGCAGCCTCTCAAAGACTCTACCTAGCAGTGTAGAACAGTGTATCAAAGGCAATGTAGATACTGAGACTCATAACCAAACCTTCAGCAGAGTGCAGGGAATCATATGAAAGAAGGGGGAGTTAGCATGACATGGAGAGGATAGGAGCTCCACAAGGATCAAATATATCTGGGCACAGGAGTCTTTTCTGAGACTGTTTATCCAACCAAGGACCATGTATGGATATAACCTAGAACTTCTGCTCAGATGTAGCTCAGTAACCAAGTCGGTTTTCCTAGGAAGGGGAACAGGGACTATTTCTGACAGGAACTCAATGGCAGGCTCTTTGGCCTCCCCCCCCCCCAAGGGGGGAGCAGTCCTGTTAGGCCACAGAGGAGGACTTTGCAGCCAGTCCTGAAGATACCTGATAAAACAGGGTCAGATGAAAGGGGAGGAGGTCCTCCCCAAGCAGTGGACTTGGAAAGGGGCAGGGAGGAGAAGAGGAAGAGAGGGAGGGATTGGGAGGAAATGAGGGAACGGCATACAGCTGGGATACAGAGTTAATAAAATGTAACTAATAATAAAAACAAAAATAAAAATAAAAATAAATGGTCTTAAAGAGAGACAGGAGTTATGACACATTACACCTGTCAGGCTAGAGGAAAGTTGGGCTACACAACCAGGTGTTGGGTCTTGAATACTCTTTTGGCTACTGCAGCTCATTAACTAGTCAATCTGGATTTTTTTTTTAAATGAGAGGTTTGTGTGCAGCATGGACATGAAGAGGCCCAAGGGGAAGGCTGTTGCTTTGGCCCTGCTTGCCTTCACTCATTCCTTGTGAATGCAACTTCTCTGGCCTCTGCTGCCACCATGGCTACACCCATGATCCTTTGTCAGCTTCCTGAGCCCTCCAATGTAATATGAGGATCTTTTGTTCCCCAAGAATCTTCTAGGTCTTCAGTGTCGTGCTGGGACTTCTGAAGCATCCAGCTCTGTGGATTGAGAAGTTGCTGTGTTCTCATCCTTTCCAGTGTGAGGACTACTACTACTGGCCCACTTTATATAATCCAATCTGATAAATTACCTTTAATATACTTGTTTGTTTTTGTTTTTTATTCTGTGCTCTGGGTCTTGTGTTAGGAAACATACTATCTGCTGAGCTACATCACAAGCCCCTTAAACATCACGTCTTATTAAAGAATAAGAAAAATAAAGGTGAAAAGTGAGGCGTTCAGCTGGGTGTGTGTACCAGAACTGCATTGGTGGCTCCCCAGGATCCCCAAGCCTCAGGAGAATTCATCAGTGAATGAAGCCTATTGGTCCAGACAGAATTTAGAAATGAACTTTGAAGGAGACACAGGAGCACAGCCTCCTAAAATCCAAATGCAAATAAATTATTCTTAATCTATTTTGTGTTGTAGTGATAAAAAGCCATCTGAAGCGAGGAACTTCATGGGCAATATTTTGTTAGGTTTATCAGTCTGAAAGCAGGAAGTAGAGAGCATGAGCTCAGCATTTGCTGAGCTTCTGGAAACTCTTTTACAATGAAGACAATTCCCTAACAGCCCGTTGGTTTAGGATTACACAATAGCCCATGTGAGAGCTGCCCAGTGGCCCAGGCATCTCCCAAATGTTTCTTGTCCAAACACTAGTGACATGAGTTTGAAGTTTAGACTCCCTATGTATGAATCCCAGCAGACACATTGAAACTGGATCTTTACTGTATTTCAGAGGCTGTTCCCCTGCAAAAAGATGCACATCTCTGACTTTAAGAGTACTTTAAGAAGGATTGGGACAGGAGGAGGGAGGGAACCACAGGAGGGATACAAAGGGAATAAAGTGTAATTAATAAAGAAAAAAATGTAAAAATAAATAAACAAATAAATAAATTTAAAAAATAAAAAGAGTAATGCCTTGATGTGTCAGAGAGATACCAAGTCAGTGGTTTGAATAGGGATGGTCCCCATAGACTCATGTGTTTGAATGCTTGGCCCATAGGGAGTAGCACTATTAGGAGTTGTGGCCTTGTTGGAGTGTGGCCTTCTTGGAGGAACTGTGTCACAGCTGGGGTGGGCTTTAAGGTCTCCTATGCTCAAGCTGCACCCAGTGTGGTACACAGTCACCTTCTGCTGCCTGTGGATCAAGATGTATGACTCTCAACTCCTTCTCCATCACCATGTCTACCTGGACACTATCATGCTTCCCACCATGATGATAATGGACTAAACCTCTGGAACAATAAACCAGCCCCCAGTGAAATGCTTTCCTTTAGAAAAGTTGCCTTGGTCATGGTATCTCTTCACAGCAGTGAAACATTACAACAAAGTCCATGCCCTCTTCTTCCTCTGAATCTCCTCACACTGTAGCTTTCAGTACTACCCAGCAGTGTGTTTGAAATTTAGTCTGCAAGCAACTGCCATCCATCGCCACCCTTGCCTGCATCTCACACTCACTAAATAACATAGAAAGATTTTTATTTTTTAATTACCTCCCTGTCTGCCTGTAAATATGTTACTGGCAAGAAGTGGCCTGACACATTTACTGAATTTTGTATTTATGATATAAACTGTACACAAAATTTTTTTCATTTCAAACATGATGTGATTTTCTACCTTCCAGAATTACAAATTTTTTCCTGAATTTTTCTTGTTAAACATCTTCCTTCTTCCCCCATTGCCGTGGAGCAGCAAAAACTCTGCGCTCACGTGACAGCTGGTAGAATTGCACCTGGCAAGTTCTTGGCATAGTGTCAGCGATGACATGTCGCCATATCAGTAAAATAAGCTCAAATGACTAAATGGCTTGCAGAAGAGAAAAAGCACACACCTGCCAACACAGTGAATATTAGAGGAGAAACTAAGGCAGTCGGCCTTAGAAAAGGACAAATGCAGTAGGTACACTCCTTTCCGGCACCAGAACAGACAGTCGACACTGGGCAGTCCTACAGGCCACAAGTATCAAGTGAAGGTCAAGGTCTTGCAGATGCAATGAAGTGGAAATCCCAGGAGGAGATTACCCCAAAGTTAGGATGGGCACAAAAGCCAACTGTTGATATGTTTTTTGCCAAATAAAGACTAACTTCCCTGTGAAATCTGGGGGAGCACCCACTATCTTTCCAGGAGAGAAAGCAGTCAGCGCAACTGAACACAGTGGGTCATGGGCACTTTTAGCTCAGAGCATTCTTAGAATATGAGATGTACAGACCAAAAGTGTGAGGGGGAGATGCTTTAAAAATGCCAATAAATTTAAGCCCCCAAACTCTGTAGTTTCACAGTTAAAAATGATAGACAGAACCGGCTGTCAACACAGAATAAGTCAATGCTAAGGAGAAATGTCTCTCAAAATTTAAGATAAATTAAAGGTTTTTTTTGCTAACAAACTTTAGTGAAATAAAAGGATTATTTTCAGACAGAAGAAATAGAATATTAGCTCAAAGCATAGAAATAAAATGAAAAGATGAAAGGAAATAAAGTGAAAAGCAGTATAAAATATAAGTGTGTCTCACTGATGCAAACAATAAGAGCATCTTATAACATTTGAAACTTAAAAATTAAAATGTATGGTGACAGTACCAGAAACATAGTCTGTGGCAAATGTTAAAATTAAAAGACATAGTACGTTCCTGCTGCTCAGGAAGTGGTGCCTATTTGAAGGGCAGGAATTAAGGACAGGTGTCGTAACCACCACAGAAGGCACTAGAAGAACAGCAAAAGGCTGTAACTGTAGAAAAGTTATGGCAGAATAATAAAAAGCAAACCGTGAAAATCCCAAAAGAATTATAATTTTAAAAAAGAAACATAAATTAAGACTAAGTATGAAACATGTAGACTATGTGATTGTAGGCCCCAGTATATCAGGGTTATATGTCACATGGAGTGATGAAACCCCTTCATGAACAGAAAAATATAATGAGACTGAACTAAAAGGAAAGCTAAGCTTAGCTTTCTACTGGCTACACAAGATGTACCTGAAAATAAGGAAATGCAGCAATTAAAACCAAATACATTGTAGTGCTGAAGTGATGGCCAAGGTAACAAGTGCCTCAGGTCTCAGGACCCCAGAAACTACAAGCAGGAGGATTAAGACCAGCCCAGGCAGCATAGCAAGACAGTCTCAAAAATAATAATAATAATAATAATAATAATAAAAATCTGACCCAATCAAGACTGGTCAGGGAAAGCAGACACAGTGACAACACAGTGGATTAGGAAAACATGTATTAATAGTGGTGAGGAGAAACATTTTGTAAAAGAAAAACAAACCTGTCAGTCCGCCTGGAAGAATAAACAGTTATTCACACCAGAAAACACAGCTTAGAGAGCCTAAAGAAAGACTGACAGACCTGCATGGAAGCCAGGCCAGAGAGGGATCTTCACCAAAAACTGATAGTCCCCACAGGAGTGGAAAAGGATGGAACAGACTAGAACACAATTCATGAGCCTGTCATAACTGCCATATACATTGCTTAACATGAAAACAATACCAATTAGTAAAGGCTAGACAGGAGGATTGTGAGTTCAAGACTAGCCTGAACTACATAGTTGAACTGTCTCAAAAAATGAAAACAAAACTTTTTTTAAAATCAAAATATTTTTCAGATGTAAAGATCCCTAAAGTACTGTTTGCAAACGGGTGCTTTGAGTGTTTCTTCTTTCTGTTTAAAGGATGAGATTTTCTACTTGTTGCCAATAGCAAAAGCTATTCCTCCACTTTTTCTAAATAGAGATAAAAGGCTAACGTCATAAAAATTGCCATCTTCATCATCAGTGTTCATATTAGACAGACTCGGCATAATTTAACATTCCATTTGTGATTTAAATGCTTGACCTCTCTTTGCTTTAGTTGTTTGGGATATGTTTGACCTATGGTTGCAGCTGACTCACTAAACTAAAAGTAGAATTCTTTCTGAATGAGGACATCAGAAAAGAGAGAAAACAGGGAACAGGACAGGAGCCTCCCAGAGGGCCTCTGAAAGACTCTACCCTGCATGGTATCAAAGCAGAGGCTGAGACTCATAGCCAAACTTTAAGCAGAGTGCAGGGAATCTTATAAAAGAAGGGAGAAATAGAAAGATCTGGAGGCGACACAAAAATTTTTAAGAATATTTTTTTTAAAAGAAAGATCAGGATCTCCACAAGGAGAGAAAAAGAAAAAAATCTGGGCCCAGGGGTCTTTTCTGAGACTGACACTCCAACCAACAACCATTCATGGAGATAACCTAGAACCCCTGCACAGATGTAGCCCATGGCAGCTCAGTAGTAAAGTGGGTTCCCTAGTAATGGGAACAGGGACTGTCTCTGACATGAACTCAGTGGCTGGCTCTTTGATCACCTTCCCCTGAGGGGACATGCAGCCTTACCAGGCCACAGAGGAGGACAATGCAGCCAGTCCTGATGAGAACTGATAGGATCAGATGGAAGGGGAGGAGGACCTCCCCTATCAGTGGGCTGGGGGAGGGGCATAGGGAAGATAGGGAGGGAGAATGGGATTGGGAGGGAATGAGGGAGGGGGCTACAGCTGGGATAAACTGAATAAGTGAATAAACTGTAATTAATCTGTAATTAATAAAACAATAAATAAATTTAATAAAAAAAATAGTAGAATTCTTGATGCAAGTTCTTGCCATATAGCCCAGACTGGCCTGAAATGTCACTCTCCTGCGTGAGCTTCCTGAGGGATAGGATTACAGGTACACACCAGCAAACCTGGCCTTCATAGCTCAGTTCTTGTGCCTGCTCATGATAGAGTCCACCATTTTCTTTTCTTTTTTTTTTTTTTTGAATTTTATTTTTTTCTTATCAGTTACATTTTATTAACTCTGTATCCCAGCCGTGTCCCGATCCCTCATTCCCTCCCAGTCCCTTCCTCCCTCCCTCCTCTCCACCGTGCCCCTTGCCAAGTCCACTGATAGGGGGGACCTCCTCCCCATTCATCTGATCCTGTTTTATCAGGTATCTTCAGGACTGGCTGCAAAGCTCTCCTCTGTGGCCTAACAGGACTGCTCCTCCCTTGGGGGGTGGGGAGGCCAAAGAGCCAGCCATTGAGTTCCTGTTAGAAATAGTCCTTGTTCCCCTCACTATGGGAAACCAATTGGTTACTGAGCTACCACAGGCTACATCTGAGCAGAGGTTCTAGGTTACATTCATACATGGTCCTTGGTTGCATGTCAGTCTTTCAAATGCGCTCAGTAGACTCCTGTCAATGTTCAATGCGCATCCCATCTGTCTTTCAAAACGAGGATTGATAATCTGACCCCATGTCCACTCTCTTGATTATCTTTTTTAGGTGTATAGATTTCATCATGTTTATCATATCTTATAGGTCTATATAAGTGAGTATATACCGTGTTTGTCTTTCTCCTTTTGGGATATTTCACTCAGGATGATCTTTTCTAGATCCCACCATTTGCCTGCAAATTTCATGATTTCCTCCTTTTTGATTGCTGAGTAGTATTCCATTGTGTAAAAATACCGCAATTTCTGTACCCATTCCTCCGTTGATGGACATCTGGGTTGTTTCCAGGTTCTGGCTATTACAAATAAAGCTGCTATAAACATGGTTGAGCAAATATCCCTTTTGTGTACTTGAGCAAACTTTGGGGATATACCTAGCAATGGTATAGCTGGGTCTTGAGGAAGCACTATTCCTAATTGTCTTAGAAAGCGCCAGATAGATTTCCAGAGTGGTTGTACCAGTTTACAATCCCACCAGCAGTGGAGGAGGGTTCCCCTTTCTCCACAACCTCTCCAGCATGTGTTGTCCCTTGAGTTTTTCATCTTGGCCATTCTGATGGGTGTGAGGTGATATCTCAGGGTTGTTTTGATTTGCATTTCCCTGATGGCTAATGAGGATGAGCATTTCTTTAAGTGTTTCTCTGCCATTCGATATTCCTCTGTCGAGAATTCTCTGTTTAGCTCTGTTCCCCATTTTTTAATTGGATTACTTGGTTTGCTGCTTTTCAGCTTCTTTAGTTCTTTGTATATACTCGATATTAGTCCTCTGTCAGATAAAGGGTTAGTGAAGATTCTTTCCCAATCTGTAGGCAGGCGTTTTGTTTTGATGACAGTTTCCTTTGCTTTACAGAAGCTTTTCAGTTTCATGAGGTCCCATTTATTGATTGTTGCTCTTAGAGCCTGTGCTGTTGGTGTTCTGTTCAGGAAGTTGTCTCCTGTGCCAATGAGTTCTAGGCTGTTCCCCACTTTTTCTTCTAACAGATTTAGAGTATCTGGTTTTATGTTGAGGTCTTTGATCCACTTGGACTTTAGTTTTGTGCAGGGTGATAAATATAGATCTATTTTCATTTGTCTGCATGTGGACATCCAGTTGGACCAGCACCATTTGTTGAAGATGCTGTCTTTTTTCCATTGAATGGTTTTGGCTTCTTTGTCAAAAATCGAGTATTCATAGGTGTGTGGGTTTATTTCTGGGTCTTCTATGCGGTTCCATTGATCCTCCTTTCTGTTTTTATGCCAATACCATGCAGTTTTTATTACTATTGCTCTGTAGTACAACTTGAGATCGGGGATGGAGATACCTCCAGATGATCTGTTGTTGTACAGGATTGTTTTGGAGATTCTGGGTTTTTTGTTTCTCCATATGAAGCTGAGAATCTTTTTTTCAAGGTCTGTAAAGAATTGAGTTGGTATTTTGATGGGGATTGCATTGAATCTGTAGATTGCTTTTGGCAGGATGGCCATTTTCACAATGTTAATCCTACCAATCCATGAGCACGGGAGATCTTTCCATCTTCTGAGATCTTCTTCAATTTCTTTCTTCAGAGACTTGAAGTTTTTCTCAAACAGGTCTTTCACTTGCTTGGTTAGTGTCACCCCAAGGTACTTTATGTGGTTAGTGGCTATTGTGAAGGGTGTTGTTTCCCTAATTTCTTTCTCAGCCTTTTTGT
Source organism: Psammomys obesus (assembly GCF_907164565.1). Lineage (NCBI taxonomy): Eukaryota > Metazoa > Chordata > Mammalia > Rodentia > Muridae > Psammomys > Psammomys obesus. Next base: position 18,222,173 of record NW_026594428.1, read on the forward strand.
CTTTGGTATACAGGAGGGCTTCTGATTTTTTTGAGTTGATTTTGTATCCTGCCACTTTGCTGAAGGTGTTTATCAACTGGAGGAGTTCTCTGGTTGAATTCTTGGGGTCGCTCATATATACTATCATATCATCTGCGAATAGTGACACTTTGACCTCTTCCTTTCCGATTTGTATCCCCTTGATCTCCTTTAGTTGTCTTATTGCTCTGGCTAGGACTTCAAGTACTATGTTGAAGGGGTAGGGAGAGAGTGGGCAGCCTTGTCTTGTCCCTGATTTCAGTGGGATTAATTTAAGTTTCTCTCCATTGAGTTTGATGTTGGCTATAGGCTTGCTGTATATTGCCTTTACTATGTTTAGATATGTGCCTTGTATTCCTGATCTCTCCAAGACTTTAAACATGAATGGGTGTTAGAGTCCACCATTTTCAATGTGCCATCTGGTACTTGGTTATCAGAGGAATGGCCTTGGAGGGGTTGAAAACAGTATAGCAAAGTGCTCGGAGGAGAGGCTCAGTAGATGAGCCATCCAGCTCTCTTCACGACCGGCCCTGCAGAGCCTGACTATGAGCCCAGGGCTGCTCCTTATGACTGATTGGCAAGGACATATCAGGACAAAGGGCAAGAGCAGAGAGGCCAGCATGAGTCGCTGCTCCCTGAGGACTCATGCTTCCAGCAGGAGAAAGACAATCAAAAGTGTACTCAAGAACTCTGGGCACTCATTACCCTGAACATGGAAGAAAGGGGTGATTGTTAAAAACTGGAAGAAAGTGGTATTTCTCCAAATACATGACCCTGATTCTGGAGAGGCATTCTCATTCCAGAGATGATAAAGGTTTTTTGTTGTTTTTAGATTTTTTGTTTTTAAGAATTATCTTTAAATTACTGTGTTTGCTGTCCTTGCCTATATATTTGAGAAACAAAATCAGCACAAAAAAAGTGAATTAAAATTGAGCTGATGTTAATGGAAAGAAAATGTAATCTACCAGCAACCACATTAGTGAAAAGTACAGCCCCGGTTTCTTAAAATTTCTCTCTGGGAGAGGAGAAACTCTTTTTGATTTTAGCCTTTCTCTTCCTGCTGTGTGTGATTGCTCCTTGTGATTTTCCTGCTATTAGCAAGATCCAGAGACCCTCATTTCAAACTGGTGTTACAGTGGAACACTGTCAAATTTTGTGAAATAAATTGCCAACCTGCATTGAATTACTCATAGAAGAGTTGATTTGGCTACACAGACCTTTAGAAGCAAGGACCATATTCCAAAGACGAATTTTATCAAGTCTCTATTTTAAGTAAAAAGGAAACTTTATTTTTGTTTTTCTTATTTCTGGGCTATAGTACTCTAATGATGAGAATTTATTCCCATGAAAATCAAAAAGATCCCAGGATGTTTTCCCTGGTTGGTATGCCATGGACAAATAAATTTTGAGGGTAACTATTTGGCCAGGCCTTTGGCAGCATTCAAAACTAATTTAATCACCTGACCCCAGGCTAGATACTGAGGTCATAGGCCAATGATCATTTCCCTCCTGTTCCAGTAATCAACTAGCCCTGACAGAGTTGTAAAATAAATTATCTTGGTCTCCATGTTGCTTCCTCCTTCTGTTTTTCCTCCTTTCTTTCTTCCTTCCTTTCTCTCTCTCTCTCTCTCTCTGTTTTTCTTTCTTCTTCTTCTTTTTTTTAGTATTCTTTGTTCTAAGCCCTGTGTTTTACCTGGGTTTTCTCGGTCCTCTGACAACATGGAGTAACATCAGCACCTCCATCCTGATCCTGAACTCATCTCTTGCTGCAAGCTTCCTGCAAAGGTGGTGATTAAAAACAGAAAAATAAGACTGGCCGACAACCAGTCACCTCACTTGGCATTTTTTCTAAGCAAGAAAACAACCAAGATCTGAATCAGAAATAAAGTGAGCACAAATGGTAGACACAACACATGAGTTTTGCCACATTCCCGAAAACATATTTCACACATGCTAATCTTGCTTTCTATGGCCCATCCATGTCCTTCAATGACCGATTGGCCTCTCAGCTCACAGAACATCCCAGAAAGTCAGGTTCCCCCTGAACAGAAGAGAAGAGAAGGAAAAAGGAGAAGAGAAGGGAGAGAAGGGGAAGGGATAGGTGGGGTTGGAAAGGGAGAGGGAGAGGTGAGGGAGAGGAGAGGGAGAGGAGAGGAGAGGAGAGGAGAGGAGAGGAGAGGAGAGGAGAGGAGAGGAGAGGAGAGGAGAGGACAGGAGAGGACAGGAGAGGACAGGAGAGGACAGGAGAGGACAGGAGAGGAGAGGACAGGAGAGGCGGAGAAGAGAAGATCTCCTTTTCTTGTGGCCACAATCACTGTCAGTTCTGTTTCTGTTTACTGTTTGGTTAGGTCTGACTCAAAAATTTAGAGTTCTAAAGAAAGAGAAGGGGTTTAAAGACTTGGATGGCTTTTTCTATGTTCATCACTTTTGTATCTCAGCCTTTGCTTTAAGCAAAACAAAACAAATATCTTTGCATGGGCATTAAAGAGGAAATCAGAAATCCAAGAAAATATAAAGGGCATTTACTAAAATAACTACCAAACAGATTATAGGCCCTTTTAAAGCAGGACAAATTACTAAATTTCATATTACATTCACTTACATCTACCAAATTATTCTGAAGTGCAATTTTTTTCTTTTCCTCATGGTCTGAAAACGTTGGCTCATTTTAAAATATTTTATGAATTCCAGAGTGTCATTTTATAAAGAGACCTTCGTATATTATGCTGTTCTATGTCTAAGTGTGGACAGACTATTGGCCTGATGGTATCAGCTGTCACACACACACACACACACACACACACACACACACACACACACACACACAC
>NW_026594428.1:18225028-18260169 GCF_907164565.1 Psammomys obesus
CACACACACACACACACACACACACACACACACACACACACACACACTGTATTTTCTCTTTAAAATTTGTAAAGCTAAACTAGATGAGTTTTGGTGAATATGACTGTTAAGAATATTAGCTTTAAAAACAATGCCAATAATAGCAATAAACTGTCAGCCTTGTGACTCTAATTAAAGTCAATAGAATGAAAAACGAGAGCCCAGTAGGAAACTTGTCAAGATATGATCTATGTTGTGTAGAGCACTTACTTCTTGAGTGTATTTATTGTTCCCTTCATCCCACTTTTCTTCTATCCTCCCTGAAGTTAAAAAAAAAAAAAAGGAGACAGACATCCTTAAATTATACCTTTCAAGGTATAAATTGGATAGATGCTTTCCAGGGGCTTTCCTTGTGGATTCTCGGGTCTATCTAGTTGAAGACAATTGTGTACAAGGAAAGGCACTCAATCACCCCGTGCCATGAGGGCAAACAGAGACTTTGAGTAGAACAACCCATGCCAACAGCTTGCAGATGAAGCACTCCCAGTCTGACTGGTTTAAAAATGTTGACGTGTGCTCCCATCTCTTTGCTTGCTTTGATCTCTGCCTTACCCCGTTTTACCTGCTCTTTTTAACTTCAAGCTCCATGTTAATGTTTCAGGGAGGCACAGCAAACAAGCAAATTATATTAGTGATTATGGAGGATTACATAGCAACAAAGGCCCTCAGAAAGGAAAAACCACAAATCATGTTTCAGGGACAAGAAAGAAAACACAGCAAGCCACTATCGCTGATACCAGCACTTGCTTTTGTCTCAATGTAAGACTGTTGAAGCCAATTCCTATTCCTGCATCCAAATGCTGATGTCGTAGACATATCATCCAAGGGCTTCTTTTTCTTCTTCACAGTGCTTAAACATAGTGATTGTGTCCTTCTAATTACCAACCTGCTGTTTGTTTTCTGTTTGAATTTTCCTCTATTTTGCTACCTCCGCTGAACATTGTATAAATTCTTTTTGTAAACTAAGGTGGTGATTATGTCAAATCGAGAGGAGTTTGTGTATAATTAGATTGCTCTAGATTTGCTGTTTAAAGAAATGTATTACTGTATATGTATGGATATTTTGCCTGCAATCATGCCTGGTACTTTCAGCAGCCAGAAGAGGGCATCAGATAACCTGGAACTGAACTTACAGATTGTTGTGTGGTTACTGGATATGGAACCCAGGTCCTCCGGAAGAGAAACCAATGTTCTTAATTGCTGAGTCACCTCTCTAGCATCTAGCCTGGAATTCCTAAATAATCACCCTTGACGTTTGAACAGGAGCTTAAACATATAACATCAAAGACATCACCTGATTCATCCTCAAATATGATCATCTGGGCAAGGGAAACATTAGGGAAGCTGAGATGCTGGCTTGTCTTCCCAGGTCCTTCCTTCAACTGTCTGGTGCTACCTCTGTCTTCTGCCTTCCTGATATGCTGTCCTCCTGACAAGATCAGGCACAATTGTCTGAAAATTTGTCAACAGTTGTTACTAACACATTGCAGAAGGCCCCAGTGCAGACAGGGGTGTTTAGCTAATGCATAAACAAAATGCATTTTGTTCCCTCTGAGCCTAAGAAAACCATGTTTCAATAGTAGACAAGAATTTTCTCAGATAAGTTAGCAAGAAGCATGTCTAATTACTAAATATGTTCACAAACAACTCTAGAGTTAGTGGTTTGTGGAATAATACATTTCAACAGTGTTGCAGCTATAACCTCCATGGAAGTTAGTCAGTGTTCATGTCACAGAAACAGAGGAAAACGTCAGTCACTAGATACTGGAGTGGGAACTTCTGTGGGTGCTGGGCAAATGATACAACTTTCTAAGTCAACAGGAGACATGAGATCAAGGTCTCTTATAGATCATAGTGTCCACAGTCACCAACACAGTGTTGTGTGCTTGAAAAATGCTGACAGTATGAATGTTTTTACCACACACACAAAGGAATATGATAAGAATGAGACAATATGTATTGATTAATTTTATTCACCATTCTGCAATGTGAGTTTATATCAGAACATTTTTTTTTGCTCCCTATGAAAACACAATTTTATTTGTTAATTTAAAAATAGTAATTAAAAATTATTGGTGCTAATTATTTTTAGAAAACTCGATGTCCATATACAAGCACACAGTGAGGTCACTGTGCTCTTTTGCTGCAAGATTTCTGGCACATCCCACAATCGAATGGTTCTCAACCTTCCTAATGCTGTGACCCTTTAATACAATTTTTCATATTACAGTGCCCCCACAACCATAAAAGCAAAGATCAGGTGTCCATAAGTTTGTGGGTTTATTTCTGGGTTTTCTCTTCTGTTCCATTGATCCACCATTCTGTTTCTATGTCAGTACCATGAAGTTTTTATTACTATTGCTATATAGTACAGCTTAAGATCAGGGATGGAGATACCTCCAGAAGATCTTTTATTGTAGAGGATTGTTTTAGCAAATCTGGGTTTCTTGTTATTCCATATGAAGTTGAGAATTTTTCTTTCCAGGTCTGTAAAGAATTGTGTTGGCAATTTGATGGGAATTGCATTAAATCTGTAGATTGCTTTTGGTAAGATGGCCATTTTTACTATGTTAATCCTGCCAAGCCATGAGCATGGGAGATCTTTCCATCTTCTCATATCTTCTTCTAATTCTTTCTTCAGAGACTGGAAATTTTTTTCATACAAGTCTTTGACTTGCTTGGTTAGGGTTACACCAAGGTGCTTTATGTCATTTGTGGCTATTGTGAATGGTGTTGTTTCCCTAATTTCTTTCTCAGCCCTTTTGTCTTTTGTATACAGGAGGGCTACTGATTTTTTTTGAGTTAATTTTGTATTTGGCCACTTTGCTGAAGGTGTTTATCAGCTGTATGTGTTCCCTGGTAGAGTTTTTGGGGTCACTCATGTATACTATCATATCATCTGCAAATAGTGATAATTTGACTTCTTCCTTTCCAATTTGTATCCCCTTGATCTCCTTCGACTGTCTTATTGCTCTAGCAAGGACTTCCAGCACTATGTTGAAGAGATATGGAGAGAGTGGGCAGCCTTGTCTTGTCCATGATTTAAATGGAATTGCTTTAATTTTCTCTCTGTTCAGTTTGATGTTGGCTATAGGCTTGCTGTATATTGCCTTTACTATGTTTAGATATGTGCCTTGTATCCCCTATCTCTCCAATACTTTAACATGAATGGATGTTGGATTTTGTCAAATGCTTTTTCAGCATCTAGGGAGATTATCATGTGGTTTTTTTTCTTTCAGTTTGTTAAAATGGTGGATCACATTGATGGATTTCCGTATATTGAACCACCCCTGCATACCTGGGATGAAGCCTACTTGGTCATAGTGGATCATATCTTTGATGTGTTCTTGTATTCGGTTTGCAAGTATTTTGTTGAGTATTTTTGCATCAGTGTTCATAAGGGAGATTGGCCTGAAATTCTCTTTCTTTGTTGAGTCTTTGTGAGGTTTAGGTACCAAGGTGACTGTGGCTTCATAGACTGAGTTTGGTAATATTCCTTCTGTTTCTATTTTGTGGAATATTTTGAAGAGAACTGGAGTTAGCTCTTCTTTGAAGGTCTGGTAGAATTCTGTGCTGAAACCAGCTGGTCCTGGGCTTTTTTTGGATGGGAGACTTTCAATGACCTCTTCTATTTCCTTGGAGTATATAGGACTCTTTAATTGATTTACCTGGCCCTGATTCAGCTTTGGTAAGTTGAATCGATCAAGAAAATTCTCCATTTCATTAAGATATTCAAATATTGTGGGATATAGACTTTTGAAGTAAGTCCTAATGATTGTTTGGATTTCCTCAGTGTCTGTAGTTATGTCCCCCTTTTCATTTCTGTTTTTGGTGATTTGGATCGTGTCTCTGCCTTTTAGTTATCTTGGCTAAGGGTTTGTCTATCTCCTTGATTTTCTCAAAGAACCAGCTCTTGGTTTCATTGATTCTTTGAATTGTTTTCTTTGTTTCTGATTGATTGATTTCAGCCCTAAGTTTGATTATTTCCAGCCGTCTACTCCTTTTTGGTGTGTCTGCTTCTTCTTTTTCTAGGGTTTTTAAGTGGGCCATTAAGTTGCTTGAATGAGCTGTCTCGAATTTCTTCTTGAGGGCACTTAGTGCTATGAACTTTCCTCTTAGCACTGCTTTCATTGTGTCCCACAAGTTTGGATATGTTGTGTCTTCATTTTCATTGAGTTCTAGGAAGACTTTAATTTCTTTCTTTATTTCTTCCCTGACCCAGTGGTCATTTAGCAGCAAGTTGTTCAGTTTCCATGCGTGTGTAGGATTTTTGCTATTTCTGTTGTTGTTGAGGTCCAGCTTTATTCCATGGTGATCAGACAGGATACAAGGGATTTTATTTCAATCTTCTTGCATCTGTTGACGCTCGCTTTGTGACCAACTATATGGTCTATTTTGGAGAAGATTCCATGAGGTGCTGAAAAGAAGGTAAATTCTTTTGTGTTTGGGTGTAAGGTTCTGTAAATGTCTGTGAGGTCCACTTGATTCATGACCTCTTTTAGAGACATTGTTTCTTTGTTTAATTTCTGTTTTGTTGACCTGTCCTTTGTTGAGAGTGGGGTGTTGAAGTCTCCCACTATTAATATGTGGGGATCTATGTGTGGTTTAAGTTTTATCAATGTTTCTTTTACAAATGTGGGTGCTCTTGTATTTGGGGCATAGATGTTCAGGATTTTGATGTCTTCCTGGTGGAATTTTCCCTTGATGAGTATGAAGTGTCCTTCCCCATCTCTTTTTATTAATTTTTGTTGAAAGTCTATTTTATCAGATATTAGAATGGCTACTCCTGCTGCTTCTTGGGTCCATTTGCTTGGAAAGTCGTCTTCCAACCCTTTACCCTCAGGTAATGTCTATCTTTGTGCCTTAGGTGTGTTTCTTGTATGCAACAGATTGCTGGGTTTTGTTTATGTATCCATTCTGTTAATCTGTGTCTTTTTATTGGAGAGTTGAGTCCATTGATGTTGAGAGAGATTAATGACCAGTGGCTGTTAGATCCCTTGATTTTGATGTTGGCTGTGGTCATAAGGTTGTGTGCTTGGTTGCTTTTTGTTTTACTGTAGTAAGGTTAATTATTTCCTGTGTTTTCTTGAAAGAAGATATTTTTTGGGGGTTGTATTTTCCCTTCCAGTGTCTTCTGTAATGCTGGATTTGTTTGTAGGTATTGTTGAAATTTGTTTTTGTCATTGAATATCTTGTTTTCTCCGTCTATGAGGACTGAGAGCTTTGCAGGGTATAGTAGCCTGGGCTGACATCTGTGTTCTCTTAGGGTCTGCATGATATCCGTCCAGGCCCTTCTGGCTTTCATAGTCTGTTGAAAACTCAGGTGTGATTCTTATGGGTTTGCCATTACATGTTACTTGGCCTTTTTCCCTTGCAGCTTTTAGTATTTTTTTTCTTTGTTCTATATGCTTACTGTTTTGATTATTATGTGGCGGGAGGATTTTCTTTTCTGGTCTAATTTAGTGGGTATTCTGTAAACCTCTTGTATTCTTGTAGGCTTCTCCTTTAAGTTGGGGAAATTTTCTTCAATGGTTTTGTTGAAAATATTTTCTGGGCCTTGGAGAAGGGAATCTTATTTTTCCTCTATTCCTATTATTCTCAGGTTTTTTCTTTTTATGTTGTCTTGAATTTCTTGGATGGTCTGTGTCAGGAATTTTTTGGATTTAACATTTTCTTTGACAGATACATCTCTTTCTTCCATTGTATCTTCTACCCCCGAGATTCTTTCTTCCATCTCTTGTACTCTATTGGTTATACTAACCTCTGTAGATCCTGCTTTCTTCCCTAAGTTATTTCTCTCCACAATTTCCTCCATTTGTGTTTTCTTTAATTTTTCCAATTCTATCTTCAGATCTTGAGCCATTTTGATTTCCTTCAACGGTCTGACTGTATTTTCCTGTTTTTCCTTCAATTCCTTCAGCTTTTGTTTGAATAATCCTCTGTTTCTTTTATTTTTTTCAGTGATTTAAACATTTCCTCTCTAAAGGCCACAAACTGTTTGGCTTCAGCTTCCTGTATTTCTTTACGGATGGCCATAATCTGTTGTTTTTTATCTTCCTCTATTTATTTATGCATTTCATTTGTTTCCTCTGTTATCCTCTTCATGAGCATAGATGTTAGGTCATCTTCTTGAATTTCAATTATGCTGGGGTATCCAGGGCTACTTGCTCCTTGATAACTGGGTTCTGGCGATGCCACATTGCTCTGTCTTTTGTTGGTTGAGCTTTTATGCTTGCCTCTACCCACTGGGCTATCTTAGGTGTTTGGAGTTAGTTTCTGGTGGTTCCTGGAATCCTGTGTTGGAGAGAATCCCCTTGGCAGGAAGATGGTTTTTCGTGATTGAAGCCTTCTCAGATTTTTGGGTATAGTCACTGGATGGCCGGTGTTTTTCAGGAGTTGCCGCTGCTCACCTCAGGCATAGAGGTAACTGTAGTCCTTGTTAGTCGAGAGGGCTCTCCTCTCACTCGGAGAAGTCCTGAAGATAGCTGCCCTGCTTCTGGGTTTCTTGCTGTATATTTAGTGATCTGCTGCTGTAACCTATGTGTCCTGTGGTTTGGTCAGTTTTGTTAGGGATAACTGGTTGCCCCTTAGAGCAGTATCTAGGAGTTGGCCTCAGGGATTCCCGGGCTTTTGTAGGTTTGAGGTTGGGCTCTGTGTCCCAGTACCCAAGTGGTAATCTGTGGTGGGTAGGTATTGTTCTCCTGGTAACACCAGGCTATCTGGTGCACAGCAGGTCCCTGGGTTGGGCCGGTCTGTGGGACCTTTTCCAGCGATATACTGGGTGGCCTAAGTCTGTCCCCTTTGCTTCCTTCCCTGTGAGGTTTTCTCCCGACAGGGAATCCCAGTCTCTGTTGCCCTGGGGTGCACCGTTCTGTCTGTGCTGGAGAGCTGAGCATGCCCCAACTGTCTGTGCTTTCAGCTGGAGCTCAGTTCAGTGACGGCGACTCGTACCTGCTGGTCTGTGAGACTTTTTCCAGGGAAAGACTGGGTGACCCAAGTCAGTACGGTTTCCTTCCTTCCCTGTGGGGTTTTCTCATGACGGGGACTCCCAGTCTCTGGTGCTTTTTGTGCCCACTGATCAGCCTGGGAAGGTGATCAGGACACGCAGGCATGTGGCTCTGGTCTAGCGACCTAGTGCTTGTGTGACCCGGGGTCTCTTCCAGGTTCTGACTGGGTGACCTGAGAGTGGACCCGACTGATTCCCATGCTGTGGGGGTTTCCCCTCACCTGGGAAATGCGATCGCTGTTGTTTTAGGGCCCAGAGTTCAGTCTCTTGGTCGCTGTATGAAAAATGCAGTGTTCTCCTGGCGCCACCATGTTGTCCCTCCCTTTTTTAACTTTTATTAATTATACTTTATTCACCTTGTATCCCCCCGTAAACCCCTCCCTCCTCCCCTCCTAATCCCACCTTCCCTCCCCCTTCTTCACGCATGCCCCTTCCACTGATAGGGGAGGTCCTCTTCTCCCCTCTTCTCCTTCCTTCTGATCTTAGTCTCTCAGATCTCATCAGGAGTGTCATGCTTGGAGATAACCCAGAACACCTGCACAGATGTAGCCCATGGCAGTTCAGTGTCCAAGTGGGTTCCATAGTAATGAGAAGAGGGACTGTCTCTGACATTAACTGATTGGCTTGTTCTTTGATCACCTCCCCTTGAGGGGAGAGCAGCCTTACCAGGCCACAGAGGATGACAATGCAGCCACTCCTGATGAGATCTGATAGACTAAGATCAGAAGGAAGGAGAGGAGGACCTCCTCTATCAGTGGACTTGGGGAGGGGCATGTGTGAAGAAGGGAGAGGGAAGGTGGGATTGGAGGGGAGGAGGGAGGGGCTTATGGGGGGATACAAAGTGAATAAGATGTAATTAATAAAAGTTAAATAAATAAATAAATAAATAAAATAAATAAATAAAACCTGCAAGAGCCAGAGATAGTGGATGATTCTAAGGACACAGTGTCTTCTAGACACAACAGGATGATGTGCATATGAACTCACAGACACTGTGATAGCACCTATAAAACCTACACGTGTATAAGCTAGATAGGGTCTCAACACAGAGATGGGGAGTAGACATGGAATCCCACCCCTAGCCAAGAAGCTATGTGGAACTGATACCTGCTGGCAAGGGCAAAATCAGTTTTCTCCAGTGAGGTGTCAATGGGTATCTGAATCACACCCTGGGGTGTGTTCTATGTCCAGGAAGAGTTGGCCAACATGAAATGAACTCTGTGTGGGATTTTGTTTAATTTTGGCACATTGTCTTATTGGGTTTTTGTTTGTTTTATTTTAATTTTGTAGAGCTTTATTGTTTTTAGAAAAGAGAGAGAAAGAGAGAGAGAACATAAAGTTGGGTGGGTACGGAGGTAGAAAGGACCTGGGAGGAGTTGAAGGAGTGACAAACATGATCAAAATATATTGTTTAAAATTTTTAAATAAAAAGAGAGAGAACAAAAGCATATCAAACAAGGTAGCATTAGAGAAAGGGATAGGAAGAGTTTTAAATTGATTCCAGATTATTTTATGTTCAACTTTTAAGTAGGAGCCTGCCACAAAGGGCCTCTGAAAGACTCTAACTAGCATCAAAGCAGATGCTGAGACTCCTAGCCAACCTTTGGGCAGGGAATCTTATGAAAGAAGGGGGAGATAGAAAGACCTGGTGGGGACAGGAGCTCCACAGGACAGCAACAGAACCAAAAATTCTGGGCACAGGGGTCTTTTCTTAGACTGACACTTCAGCCAAGGACCACGCATGGAGATAACCTAGAACCCCCGCACAGATGTAGCCCGTAGCAGCTCAGTGTCCAAGAGGGTTTCCTAGTAATGCGAACAGGGACTGTCTCTGACATGAACTCCGTGGCTGGCTCTTTGATCACCTCCACCTGAGGGGGAAGCAGCTTTACTAGTCCAAAGAGGAAGACAATGAAGCTAGTCCTGATGAGACCTGATAGACTAGGATCAGATGGAAGGGGAGGAGGACCTCCCCTATCATTGGACTGGGGGAAGGGCATAGGAAGAGAAGAGGGAAGGAGGGTAGGATTGGGCGGGGAGGCGGCAGGGGCTACAGCTAGGATACAAAGTGAATAAACTTCAATTAATAAAAACAAAATAAAAATTTTAAAAAGTAGGAACATAAATTGTTTTTGAAATACCAATGACTATCTTTTAAAAATTGAAATATTTACATAAAATACACAGTAACAGAAGTAATTGCATTGAGTAATATGTGATTCAGATATGTAGCTCATGGAATATTTGGCTTCTTGAGATCAAACAGCAGGAACAGAATAATATCTATATTACAGGAACCATGATGAAAGGGTAGAAAGATCTTCATGTCTTGGTGAGTAGTTCCCTGATGCCTCCAGTCATGCTGTCCTTGGAGGAGTCCGTGGGTACATGATGGAGCCTGGAAAATATCTGCCCACCATTTTTTAAATAATATTATGAGAATTTCATACACGAGTACTGGACTGACATCATTTCCACTTCTCCCTATCCCTCCTCCAACTCCTTCTCTATGACCTCTTTTTAAATTATTTTTTTACACATAGACACACACTCAACCAACAGAGCCCATTTAGTGTTGCTCATGTGTATATTATTTAGGTCTGACCATATGAAATTAGATAACTTTATATAACCTACCATGTGGTTCATCTATGTAGAAGACATTTTTCCTCTCTCAGCCACCATTTAGGGTTGGAATCTTATGAGATTCTCCCTATCTTGGTTGTCATGTCAACTCGTGCTCTTACTGTGCTGGTTTTGTTTAGGCAACAATATTGGTGAGATTTCATGGGTTTCACTGTCACATATAGAAAACACACTCTCTCCACAGCCATCTTGGTCCCCTGATTCTTAAAATCTCCCACATCCCCTCTACTGTGGGTCTTGAGTCCAACTGTAAAGCAATTGAATAGCTTCAATGTGTATGTGTCTCTGTGGATGGGGATAACAGAAATTAGGTGCTTTGAAGAGGGTGAATGGGAAAAACAAAGGGGAAAGACGACGGCAGGGAGAGGAAGAGGGATGAATACTTAGAGGATGAATGAGGGATAAATAACATGAAGGCTATTTAAGAAAGCAATAGGATAACATTGTTTTATGCTTTATACACACACACACACACACAGACACACAGACACACAGACACACACACACACATACATATATATATATATATCCCACTTAGGGATATAATGCACTGCTCAAGAGCCATAAACTGACTATCAAACAAAATCTCCAGTGCTAACTCCCTTTGAGTTAGTGAGGGGAGTTCGAAAAAGCAAAACAAAACAATATAGGCTATTACTGTCACCTTTGGTGTCTTCTCAGAACTTGAAGGTAAGACCCTGTTGCTGAAGGCCCCACACACGTTGGGCATGGGACTTGGAGGAATCAAGCTGAAAGGCTCCTCCCTGATTGCTCTCTTTCATTGCAGACAAAGGTGCTATGCAAGGTGCCAAGAGAGGAAAGGCAATTGGTAGTTCTACTGAACTGTAAAGCCTGCAAACCACATCCATTATCAACCCAGCAAGATATCAGGTACACACACATATCAGGTACAAGATATCAGGCACAGTGGCCCCTGGACATTGATACTGAGGCAATGATGAGGCTAGCTACCGCTGGCCTTTCCACGAAGAGGGACTTAACAACCACAGTGGGTGGATCATTCTGCTTAGATTCACAGCTGACTCATGATTGGAAATGGCTCCCCATAATTACAAAATTGAGATTGCTGAAAGATGACTTAGATGTAGTGGCTTCATTATATGTAAGTCTTGCTCACAGCCACTATTGCCTTAAATACAGTCCTTTTTAAATAAACCACACTGCGCACTGGAGATGGAAAAGTAAATTATAATGAAAATGAATCTCCTAAATCCATTTTCCCTCTGTGTAAGCTAGCCAAAGTTTTATAACTTCTGTTCATGTGGGCTTTGGCATTCTCATGATCTCTATTCAAACTAGAGGCTCCGCATCATAACAGTCCCTTCCTTAACTGAATATTTGTCAGGTATCAGGGAAGAATCTTAACATTTTTAGAACCACACAAACAAAAGTAACTTTCAGCGAGGGAGCCCTCATTCCTCAGCCGAATGCCTACCCAGCCAGCAAGCACAGTGATATTCCAGAACAAAGCCAGGCACGTTCTCCATTCCCTTCCTTCCTATTCCTTTCTTTTTTGTTGTTCTTTATTCTTCCTTTCTTTTTAAACATTTAATTGAGATTAAATACACTTAGCACAATATTTACCACCTTAGCCCCTTCTTACTGAATTGTTTGCTAGATTTAAGGAAACTCGGCATTGGACAGGCCATCTCTAGAATGTTTTCATCTTGCTGAAATGAAATGCCAACCCACTAAGCCAAACGCTCCAAACCCACCCCTTCTTAATTAGGTGACACCCACCATTATACTTATCCCAGGGATTCTAGCTGCTATTTACCGTTTGTCAGTGGACTTGCGAGGGGTGCACATTTTTGTGACTGGCTCATCTTATTTAATACAGTGTCTCAAAGTTCATCCATATTACAGGTGCCTTAAGATTTCTCTCCTATTACAATTAAGATATATTATAATATTATATTGTATTATTATATCATATCATATGTCATATATCATATCATATCATATCATATTATATCACATCACCTTTGGTTTGTCCTCCTTTGTCAGGTGATACAAGATATAAGTTACTTTTCTGTCTTTGCAGTTGTTGGAAATGTTTACTGCAAATACATGTTTAAGGATGCAATTTTAATTCTTTTTGCCATCAACCCATTATATGAGACATTATAGTGAATGAACAACTATTTAGAAACTCCTATGTTCAGACAAAGCAAACTGAGCAAAGCAAAAGCTTCTTCAGCTAAACCTCACACTGTAAAGGGGAGAATGAATGGAGCAGATCAATAAATGAAGAGGCCAGAGTGTGGAGAACAGCTCTCAGTGAGGGGGTTCTTGAAAGAAGTAGGGAGGGGAGCAGAGGGCCTGCTTGTAAGGGTGAGTCGAGAGAAGCCCTGGGGAAAGCGGGCATGAGTGGCTGAGAGAAGAGAGCCCTGGGTGCGGAAAACATGTCATGCAAAGACCACAAGTCTTTGCTGATGTTTAAGGATAGGATGCATGTGCCAAAAAGTCACCCAGTGTAGTTTATTATTCAGTGAATGACTAGAACTCAACCAGTAACATCTTTTATAGAAAAAATGCACATTTTCCTTAAAGGGTTTTGTTTGTTTGTTTTATTTTTGTTTTTTCTCTTTCTTTTTTGTTTGTTTTGTTTTCTTCTGAGTTTTTTTTTCCAGTCTTTAAGATAAAGCCATAGACCGTATATCTTTCTCCAATTTTTTTTAACTGCAAAAATTTCATTGCAGATTCATGTCGTGTTAAGTTGCTACTCTCTCTCCGTACCGAGTAGCTGGTAATAGGAAGCTAATACAGCCACTTAAAATGATCTTGTTGAGAGGCTACTTCTATATTGTGTGCTCCCCTTTCCTTATTTTAAGGTAACAGGACAACACACACACACACAGGTTTGCATTACAAATGCTGTCAATTAATTACATTTCCATTTAACATTGTTGAACGTACTGGCTTCATTTTATATTTTATGTAAGTTCTGCTTAAAGCCACATTATCTTAAACAAAGCCCCTTCTAAATGGAGACTAAAAAAGTCAACCGTACTGAAAATGATCCTCTGTAAAAAAACATAATTTTGCATCAAGAATCCAATGACTGAAAGGCTGTACAATGTGAGGAGACCTTAATGGTCATGACAATTACAGCAGCAGAAGTTTACAGAGCCCCGCTAATACATCAGGTGTTCTATTAAGCGCTCGGCATGTGCTGCTTCATTTAGTCCTCACAGCTCTAAGGGGTATGATTAATTACTGTCTGAGGTAACTCTGAAAAGGCCAAGGTTTAGGAAAGCCTCTGCCTGAGAGTCAAATGCAGTCTTGTCTGTTTCCCGGTGTGCACGCTCGTGAACCACACCCTGTCCCTGCATTTACTCTTATTTCTCTCCCTGCTGGTGACTGGCTAAAAATAGTCTCTATGTCATGAATAACTTTATTTTTGAAACACATGCAAATTTCCCTATAAAATGTGTTGACTTTATATTTCTTACTCCTGACATCCCAGACATCCCTAGACATACCAGCATTGCTTTAGTATACACTTGAAAATATAACCGGTGCTATGTTTCTTTTTTTCCCTGTTGCCTGTGAACTAGGCTTTTCTTTTGAAGTATATCTGTGTTGTATATTCACATAAACTGTTGGATTAGAGAATCAAGCCTCATCTATGTTTCGGAGCTCCTGTTTTCATTCCGGTGAAGCTCTGGGAGGTTATGCTGTTTCAGCACACAGGGCCTCCCTGGAAAAAGTGGGTCTTCCTACCTGTGCTGAATTGTTGCCTAAGAAACCGTAGGCCTAAATAGACTTGGCTTCTCCTTGGCTGTTTTTGTCAGGTATTTTGTCCCAAAGATGAGAAAAGTGACTACTACAGAAAAATTGTTATTGAGAAGTGGGTTCACTGCTATGATAAACCTGGGATAACAGGAATGTCTGGAGCGACTAGTCCATCTCCTCAAAGACTCTAGTGTGTAAAATTCGGAATGTTCTGGGATGCTTTTATTTAAAAAGAAGAGGGCTTATAAACAGAGTGCCCCAAAACCTTAACAAGGCTACCTAAGAACATGCTTTACCTACACAAGCACTCACAAACCCTCACAGCCATGATCTAAAAGTTTCAACTATATCTCAAGCTGGCATCAGAACTTGGCATTATCCATGTGGAAGTTGAAAGAGTGACAAGGCTCCATGGAAGTTTGCTCCCAGGTTAGGAAAAATGCTATGAAGCCCCACACTGTGTGGAGGCATCTGAGAGCCGCAGGGTCTCTGAAAGGACAGTCCATGAAGGACTGAGGATAAAGTCTAGCCTGTACTGGAGAGCCGGTGTGAATTGCAGAACCCTGTCTCAGATGCTATCTTTCTTTTTCCTCCTTTGGAAATGGAAATTTTCCATGCCACTGTATGTCAGGCATGTATGAATTGCTTCTCGGTTTACAGAAGCTTATATTCAAGAGTTTCCTCTAGTGTCAGAAGAGGTTTCAGGGTTTTGAATGGTGTTGAAACTGCCAAGACTATGAGGACTCTCGGAGTTAGAATGACAGCATCTTACATTACCAGATAGACATCTTCAGAGCTAGAGAGGAGCACAGTGAGTAGACTCTGGAATGCTCCCCCAACAGGATTGATCTTTAGGTGATGGTGTTTGATGGGGGTAGGGTACTCTAGAACCCTTGGGCTCAAGGGGCCTATGTAGTGTCTAGGAAATGGCAGAAGGAACGTGAAGTCATGTTGCACCCACAGAAAACAGAAAAACAATGCTGCTGCTCCATTGCCTTATCTTCTGTATCCAGCCCAGGACCACCATGGCATGGTACCACCACACACAGGGTAGGCCTTCCTTTCTTGGTTAAATCTCTCTGAAAGCACCTACACAGAGACATCCAGAAGGTACCATGGTGATCACAAACCCTGTCAAGTTGATAATGAAGGTTAGGCTGCACACTGTGTCTCTTGTGTCTATTGGTCGCCTTTTAAACCGTCCTCGCATTCCTGCAGCCTGCGCTTACGCTGCTGCTTTTGAAAATGGTCATTTTCTTCCACCAACTGATGCTGTACAGTAGTAAGCGCCTTTATAATTCCAGGTGGGTTAGACTGAGCAGTTTTTTTTTTATGCCCTTCATGTAATATGGTTGGATTGGCATCTATAAGTAAAGGGAAGACTTCACTCTTCTGTTTTAGAAGAGCCTAGAGTTAGTTTCTTAAAGACGTGGCAACATTTCCATGAAAAGCACAAACTTTGAAGTGGACTAGGTAGAGTCCTTCTTTTGCCCATTTTCTCATTTTCTCCATTTCTAGGAATTTCTTACTATCTTTAGAAATTAAACCCAAACACAGCATTGTCCTCCAACCACCACAGCTTTGACACTATGCAATTTTCCACATTTTCTCTGCTGCAGATAAAATAGCTCATGTGAAGACAGAAGGTATAAGACCACCTTCCATACAATGAGTGTTTTATTTGTAGGAATTTTTTCAAAACTTCTCTTCTGAATAATATAAAATTGCTTCCCTCGTTCTTTCCTGTTTTGATTATCCACATGAGATGGTAGAGTGGAGAGAAAATGCCAATATTTTACCAGTGATGTGATAACTGCAATATGTCTGACAGTAAAGCCAGTTACAGAACAGCAGAATGATTAGCTCATTCCCCTTCTTTCTAAGAAAGGAACGCTGCTGCGCAGGTCCTGAGTCCATCTATTCTACTCACATGGCATAGAAGATATCTTAATGTTTGACTATTAAGCATTATGTGCTGATCTGACAGACTCAGGGTCTTATAGCTTCAATAACTGAATGCTAGAAATCTCTCAGACATTGGAAGCTAGAACTTATAACTTTATGTGCTCAAGACAAAGGCCTGATGCTCTGAGCTCTGATTGCCAGTGGGCTGGCACCCAACCCTAGCTAATGAAAAAAATCTTGGCTCTAAGCAGTGGTTGGTAATCAGTGCCAGCTGGTATTATGGTTCCTCAGCCTTGGGTCTCAAGACTCGAGGCTCCTAACAATGAATAGTGTTGCAGCTCACAACGTTTAGGATTCAGGACCCTCCAGCCATTACAATGGCTCCTGTTACACTTTCCAGACTTTGCAACCCTTAACCTTTCTGCCACAGTAGCACTCTAGAATTCCCTAGTGGGTGGAGCCCATAGTTGATCTTTGGTTCTACAAGTCTGCCTTCTGCTAGCTGGGCACCTCATCTGTGCTTTCCTTCTCTTTACTTGTATCAGCCTTTGTCATCCTTACCCTAGTAGCATCTAGCAACACCCCCGCTGCATTTGAGCTGCCTCTGCAGCTGCTGTATCCCCCTTTGTGATACTATCTAGCTCTACTTTATGCATAATGAAGGTCAGAAGTGGGCAAGAATAGACTATTTAGAACTCTTTTCTTGGGTTCCAATGTCACAACGCTAAGTGACAGCACAGGCAGGTATCTTCTGCCTGACTTGAAAAATAAGCTAAATGCATTGTTATATAAACAGAAAATGTGTGTGTGTGTGTGTGTGTGTGTGTGTGATGCAAGCACAGCATTTTAACTTGCACAAATCACTGCATTCCTGCATTCTATTTCACCAATAGTAGGCCTTACATAATGACTAAATCTGTAGGCCTTCCATTGACAACTCTCTTCTGAGACACCAAGAGAGGAGTGACCTTCCTGGCCTGATTGAGAATAGTTCGAGAGTGGGGTCATTTAGAGTACAAAAGGCATGTTCTGGAGTGACGAATGCTAAGACTGCACAGGTCATCTGGAATAGCCATAACTAAAGCAAGCTCCTGAAGAAAAAATAGTGGTTATGGTGATCTGCAACTGTTGGTGTGCTCTCACACTGGCAGGAAAGTGACTGCATCAGCCAGGCCTGCCCAGGAGGCAGTCTGGCCAGCTGCCAAAAAAGGGGCAATTTTCTCACAAGTCTGCCAGGCATAAAGGCTGCTGTTCAAAGGACCTACAGCCAACTTCTGACCATTTCAGTCATTCACGTACATGCATACACACAGGCATACATACAAGCATACATACAAGCATACATACACGCATACATACTGGTGCCTTCAAAAGAGACCTTAAAGCTGAATACAAATCTAAGAGTCTTAGCAACATTGACTGATACATAAGTCCTGCCTAAGAGCTGAAGAAAACTGACATAGCTCTAATATGTCCCAAACTGATGAAACACTGGGGTGAGGCGCAAAAGATAAATGTAGATGTTTTCATGGCAGCACATCAAGGTGGCAACCCTAACAACCCTTGCATTTCCTTCTGAATGCTGACACCTTTCTACCAGGAGGTAGACACTGGATGTCGATTAAGATCGTTTGTTGAAAAATTTTAGGCAGGATGATAAAAAAAAAAATCAATACCTCAATTACAGTATCAGGAGCAAAATGAACATGTGGAGATTTATGGACAATGACTTGCCATATCACAGCCAAAACACACTGCTGAAAATATTCTTTAACCTTCTTCCTTTTGAGACAAGGTCTCGTGCTGCAGCTTAGACTGGATCCTCCCTGCACTTCAGATCCTCCTGCATCGGCCTCCCAGGATCACAGGCATCGAACCACCATGCAAGCCCCAGATCTGAGTTTTTGTAAGTCACCTTGTATTGTTTTATGACTAACTCAGCACAGAATTTATAGGTGACAATTAACATGGCTAATTAGATAGTTTTAGTTGTTTGAAAAAGATGATAAGATCCAAGCTTTAAGAACCCAGAGGCTCACTATTCTCTCAGTATGTATTTCTGAAGTAATGATTTTAGCCTCCTTAAGCCTAAGCTGTTAAACATCTTTCATTAGATGTGTTTACAGTGGGCATTTGGAAAATCAGCATCTCCTCCCTGACCTTGTTTTACCTCGGGTTTGTAGTTTAGCTCTTTTTTAATTCTTATTTATTTACTTATTATTTATTACAATTTATTCACTTTGTGTCCCAGCTGTAGCCCCCCTTCAACTCCTCCCAGTTCCACCCTCCCTTCCTTTTCTCCCCTATGCCCCTCTCCTACTCCACTTATAAGGGAGGACCTCCTCCCTTCTCTCTGACCCTAGCCTATCAGGTCTCATCAGGACTGGCTGCATCATATTCCTCTGTGGCCTTGCAAGGCTGCATTACCCAGGGGGATGTGATCAAGGAACCAGCCACTGAGTTCATATCAGAGCCAGTCCCTGCTTCCCTTCCTAGGGGACTGAGCAGCCTATGGGCTTTCTTTGAGCAGGGGGGTCTAGTTCCTCTCCATGCATGGTCCTTGGTTGGAGTATCACTCTCTGCTGGCCTTCCGGGGCCCACGCTCTTATCCGGCCAGTTCTGTGCATGATGCTTGTCTTGCCTGCCATTGTATATATGCAAAAATGGCAGCAGGCAAGAACTTGGTTGCAGTTATTATAGAGTCCTTCTCAGGTTTCACTCTGTTAATTCTTCATCTAGCTTCTCAGTCCTTCCATTTCCTTCAGTAACATTTAGCAAATTCATCTCCAAACATATCTCTTCCCATCACAAAAGATTCCCTCACCATGGAATAAGGATTAAATATGCTGTCATTTATACACAGCATATTCTTATTTGGGGATATTTTATTATCCAACGACTCTTGAATATTTCTTCAAAGGCCTTGTCAGAGGACTCCAAACATTCTTTCTCTTAAGTTCCCAAAATAAAGTAGTTCCATCCCCATCCAAGTTTAAAAAGAATGCTATGTTCTTGTTACAATTATGATCTTGTAGAAGTGCTATTATCTGGATCACAGTAATGATGTACAATATGCCTCTCAGCAGAGCGTGTGCGGTATGCTGAGTGTTTATATTCTCCCCAAATGACTAAGTTGAAATTTAACTCCCGAGGTCATGGTGTTAGGAAGTAGTGCCTTCAAGATGTGGTTGGGTCATGAGGAAGAATCATCATGGAAATAAACAGTGGTCCCATTAAACAGACCCTAGGGAGTTAGCTTTTCTCTTCTACAGTGTTAAGATACAAATCAAGACGGCATTGCTTACAAACCAGGAGGATGTCCATTGCCAGACGTCAAATCTACTGGCACCTTGAACTTCCCAGCCCCAGCGGTACAAGAATATAAATTTTTGTTGTTGATAAGATGCATTCTCTGTGGTGTCTCACCAACATAAGACTCACATCCAAATAAGACACTGCATCTGCCTCTGCTAAATCTGAGCCTAACTCTCTAGCTGTAGACTTCACGGGGTTTCACAGTACTTTAAACAAAGAAATCTGACAGGAGAATTGAGTTGACGTTGAGTAGCAAGGAGCATAATCAAGCTAACCCAACCCCTGCAATGTAACTGTGAGCCTCTCATTCACCTGCAGTGGGTGAACTGCTCAGGTTCCAGCTGGAGCAACACACTGGCAGGAAGCCATGGCACACATGAGGGGATGGTGTTATTTATTAGAAAATACCTTCACGCTTCCCCATTAAACCTGGGGGCCACATTTGTCCTACAGGCCTTTTCAAAATAACTCAGCATGGACTTTAAATTAGACTATAATTCAAAATTAACACTTAAATCCCATAATTAATACTGGAAAGTATGCTCTATTGTAATATTGCCAGGCATCCTTTTAAGGGCTTTTAAAATATTATTTATGTATGCACTTATATCATAGCCTTTAATTCTTTACTTCAACCTTAAAAGGGGAGGATCATGGTTTATCCTATTTTTTTCTTTTTTTTTTTTTTTACATGAAGAGAGCAAGGCAATTTTAAGCACCACCCAGAGGAACTTTTACTATGAAAGTCACTCAAATGATGGGTCATTCTCAGGAAAGTTTTAAGACAGTCTAAGTGGACCAAAATATAAATTCATTCTTAAGTCCATTGTAGGAAATATATGTTCATATGAATAAGACACATCAAATTAAATTAAAGGGGAATGTTAGTCAGGCTTGATGGAGCATGCCTACAGTTGCAGTGCTTGGAAAGCTTAGGAAGGAGAATTGCATTTGAAACTAGCATGAACCACACAAAGAGTTCCAAACCAGCAGAATTATATAGTAAGCACAAGCCTTCTCAGTAGGAAGTCTCTGAGTCTGGCCTCAAAAGATATATATACATGTATAAAATGAATGTTTAGTTCTAAATAACTCAAGTTTAGTTTGGTTCATACTAAATCATAATGTAGTTAGTACATAATTTAAAACTATGCTATGCCATGCTTCTGAGAATCTTGCCCTTGCTTCTAATTTGGGACTTATCTGAATATTTTTAAGTAAACTGTGGAGGCTCGGAATGGTTTCATAGTACTGAATGCATGCTATACTTGAGAGCACAATGGGCTGCAATTTTCTCACTCATTTACTTTGGTACTTGCAGCAGTCTTCCTGCAGGGCCCAATACAAGTTATTTCTTTTCTGCCGTAATTCTTGGCTTTAGAAAACCATGAAAGTACACACCACTCACACTCCAACAACAACAACAACAACAAACCCCAAAGTTTTGTGTTCCATGTCACTTACTCCAAACTTACCTGTGATTTATGCCATATGGGGGTCTGCCTTCTAAGCAAGTGAGTGTTTGCCACTGGGAGGTGCAGAGTTCTATTTTTCCTGCTTGTTTGCACTCTGGGCAGACATGCTGGGTTGGGCATACAATAAGTGCTCAATGAATGTCTACTAAATAAATGAACGTTAAAAAAAAAAAAACTAACCAAAGACAAAGACCACCCAATACAGCAGATCCACCTGCCCACCTATTTCATGATGTCCTGCCCTGTCCCACGAGTTCACTGCAGCATCTGTGCTGGGCATTCACTTGAGGGGTTCTCAGGTGCATAAAGATGGACTGTCCACTGGACAGCAGGCAACATGCTGATGAACAGGTAATTTGAGAAGCTCATTAGTCTCTCTTGACATTGCATTAGTCTATTGCTGTGTCCCATTTAGTTCAGTTATGCTCTCTGATGTTGACCAATCAGAGTCTACCTTCCCATCCAGAACAAAGAGTTGTATGACAGGTATTTTTAATCTTCATTTTCCCAAGAATTCCTGAGGCCCAGAAAATTTAAACCATTTGCTTAATGTCGCCTAACTTAGCACAGACATAAAAAGAGTTTTCAAGTGTTTCTCATGTGAACTTGGCCATCGGAGTTAAAACTGTCAGGATCATACAACCCACATTTCCATTCTACCTGGACCTTCCTAAGCACTTAGACCAATCTCAGATTTATACTGTGCTTCTACAATGGATAAATAACTACATAAGTTAATGGCTCTGGGACCTACACACAGAGGATAAATACCCATATAGTGTGCCCCATAGTCACAGAAAACAGAAGTTAGCTTGTGCTGTCTCATGGAGGAAAGCCACAAGGTGATTCACGAGACTATTTAGAGATGATACAGGACTCTGGAGAGATTCTTGCCAAAAACGGAATACCACAATATGCTCTAAAAGAAGCAGCAATTGGTATCTTGGCTCATGAGGCAGACAACATGGGAACAGCCTGAGACACCACTTGGCTCTGTGCCTGCACTTTCCCCAATTCTTCTCAATAGATGTAACAAGAGACTGCAAATAGGTGAGGTTTGCCCTCACAGACTCAGAGCAGAGACACTGGTCTTTGGGTCTTCAGAAGTCATATGGGCAAAACTAAACCAGTGGGAAACACCATGCCTCTACTTGATAAACTCTTTCGGTGGAAGGAAGGAAGAGCCTAGGCATTCTTGCACTGAGGAAGAGGCACCCTGCCAAGTCAGAGCTTGAGTGGTACATGGGTGAATGCAATGGAGGCTAACTCCAGCAACATGGAATGGAATAAATGCCTTGGCTCTTGATGGCCTTATTTAACCTAACCTACCCATTTTTCAGGAGTTAGACTCTAACTCTTCCAGACAGTCTTGAAACACAGTGTCCAAGCTAGCCTCTTTTCTAGTCTTTCAAATTTATCTGCTTCAACTCCTAAACAGCCCATTTCATGTCAGGTGTGTTCAGAAAAGTCACTTTGAATGAATTTATTTCTCAACTAGATAAAGGAAAGATACTTTCTTTGAATTATTTTTTTTCTCTTCCACTCTTTCACAGAGCAGTAGAAGCCTGCTAACTTGTTAACATCACTCTAAGATAAGTCAAATTCAAGGGTTAATGAATGCATCCACAAAGAACTAGTTCACCCATTGTCCACTTTGTTTGCCTTGCACCTTCACTGATTTTTCTTCCCACTTGGCCTACATGTCCAATGGTTGCTCTTTCTACTAATGGCCAAGATTCTGGAGAACAGTTGTCTAAAGGAGAAGTCAGCTTGCAGTGCATTAACACTTGAATTCCTTTTCTTACACTGGTCTTCCTTTAAAGATGTATCTTTCATTTTTCTTTGTTTAGGAATAAAACACACCATTGAAAACCGGAGTATCCTGAACATTTGAGAACCCTAGCGTCAGATGACCACCTGCTGTTCCTCATCTCTTTATTCAGTGCAAACCCAGCTCTTGATTTCCACTCTGAAAAGAATTCTTTTATCTTCCATATTTTCTAAAACTTTTTTCAAAAAAAAGAAAGAAAATCTCATTAGCACATTTTGTCTTTCCCCAACAATGTTACTGAGATTTATCCATAACAAAGGAATTCTGCAATCAGCCATTATCTTTCAATAATTCTTCTTTAGTCTGTGGGCAGGATGAAATCATCAAAACAGTCTTTGACCTCAGGAAGAGACCACAACCATCATGAAGAGATGCAGAAAATGAGTCTGCTGGATACGTTACCCCGAGTCATAAAGCAATAAAAATGAGTCTCCGTGCAAGACAGAAACCATGAAGAAAGAAATCATTGCACACATAGCCATGGCCCCTTGTTTCACAGTACGCCACTAAAGCACACATTTCATCAATGGTCACCATTTGCAGACTCTCCTATTGCCTCTTTCTTTTACTAGATCATCACCCTGAAATATTCTACTATCAGTAAATCTATAGAAAACCATTTCTGTACTGAGAAGGTGTTTTAAGGTGTTTCTAGAATGAATGAATGTCCACAAGCAAGACTTTGCCTGTAAGGAACTTGAAGTGCTGTGAATCAGTGTTTTAGTGTCCCAATCCTTTCTTCCCAGTCACTACTAATTCATCAGACTAATTCACTACTAATTTATTTACAGAGGCCAATCCATTACTAAACATGTAATGATATCAGCAAGTAACTTCTTTCTTCTTTAAGTATATATATAAAGTCTAAATGAAATTATATGTCAGAATTTTCAGTGAAACAAAACCAGTAAAGCATATTTTCCTTAGTATTCATGGGGAGCTGGAGCCAGGACCCCCTTTAATACCAAAATATGTTGATGCTTAAGTCCTTTATAGAAGATGTATGATATTTGCATATAGTACACATACATTCTCCTGTATACTCTAAATCATCTCTAGATTATTTTAATACCCATTAAACTATAAGAAGTTGTACATCTTTAGAAAAGAATAATAAGGAAAAAGAAGTCTTCATACAGACACAAGTGTTCAGTACAGACAAGTTTATAAATATGTCCAGTTCATAGTGAATTAAAGCTTTTAGCATAGAATATAAATAGAAGATAGATAAATGGATAGATTGATTGATTGATTGATTGATATATTATAGATATTGAATTAAATGATAGGTAGATAGATGATAGGTGAGAGGGGGGGTGAGTAAGAATTCATTAAGGGAATTGGCTCATGAGATTTTGGAGACTGAGAAATTCACTATATACTGTCTGCAATCTGGAGACCTGAGAAAAACTATAGTATAACTCTGACCAAGTTCAGAGCCTCAGAACCAGAAAAGCCAATAGTGTAAGCCTAAGCCCAAGGCTGACTACCCTAGAGCCTAGAAGTGTAAGTTCAAGGAACCAAGGGATAAAGAATCTGAAGAACCTTATAACACCCTGGGCAGAAGAAGGATGCATGACCTAGCATCAGAAGAGGAAAGAATTTCACCCTTTCTCTGTCTTTGTGCTGTTTAGGTCCTCAGCTAAGATGGTGTCTGCTACTTTGGGTGAGAACAGATCTGCCTTCCCCAGTTCACTGATTTATCTGCTAATGTCTCCTGGGAACACCTGGTAGACTTGCCAGAAATGCCAGCTATCTGTGTATCTCTTCATCCAATCAAGTTGAAACCTAAAATTAACCACCCAGACAATATACATCTTAAAATGTAACTAATTTAGTAAGAACTCATTTTTTTATGATCAATTATTTTAAATGCTCCACTTGTCAGTTATTTGCTTAAGAAGTAAGCACAGGAATAACCATTTGGTGCTGAATAACCAACTGTTGTGCTCTTCCCTGGGGAAGACTATTTCTCCCACTCTCAGCATTCCTTAGTTGCCTGTAGTTCTTTTTGTAGGTTTGTGTCACTGTTTTCTTTCTCCTGTCAATTGTAGCATGTCTATTGTTGTTATCCAATACCAAATAGTCATCCCTGAAAATATACACAGAAGAAACATTATCCATACCGAGCAGATTGTGTGTGTGTGTGTGTGTGTGTGAGAGAGAGAGAGAGAGAGAGAGAGAGAGAGAGAGAGAGAGAGCATATAACAATTAATAGAAAAGATGCTGTGAATTTGAAAGAGAACAAAGAGAGGTATGAGAGAGGATCATGAGGGAGAAAGAAAAGGGGAAAATTACATAATTATAATCTCAAAAATAAAAGAAGTAATAAAAAAATAAGCATAAAACCAAAATGTCTTTAAATAATGAATTTTATAGCAGGGTTAGAAGTATGTCCATATCACCTCTCCCCACTCTCATAGTCAGTGTTAGTAAATAGAATCACAGTGAGAAGAATGGTGTTGCATCAACCAGAGGTTTCCCAACAACAGTGGCTCACTTGAAGAGTGAAAAATGACACCAAAATGCCTCTATTAATTCACCTCCATTCTTGGCTTCTCTCATACTCTTGATGGATAAAACAATGATGCTTTGTACATTAGAGTCATCACATGTCAGGTCCACACTGGGCACAGTTTCATTTTAATCTGTATGAACTCAGCCTTTGCTATAGCTGAACTCATCCCCAGCCCACGCCCTGCTGTTTGCTGGAGACACATTTCCCTGGGTGAGTGGTGAGAATCTCCCCAGCTTGTCTCTCCAATTTACGGAACCAGAACACCAGAGATAATCCCAGCTCCCATCTCCCTGACCTGCATCTCATCCAAATCTACTATCACATCCTATGGGTTTTCCTTTTTAACCCTCCCCCTTCCACCTTCTGAGTAGTTCCCCAATTCCACCTGCTCCCCAACAGAGTGCAGCAACTCTCCTAATTCTTTCTCCAAAAAGACTTCCCAAATCACTGTTTCCCCACATCTCCAGGGCCTCCTTCTTCCTGGAATGGGCAGCAACTTTCCAACAGACTCTCCTGTTCTCTGTCTCTTAAAAGAACAGCCAAGGTATCCTCCTCATCCTCTTGGTGTTAGAATAGATGCCATTAGTTCAAGAAATCTGTGCCCTAATAACTCATAAAGATGGAAGTCACATATACTCATACTTGTTTATATCATCATAGAATCCTATTCATAGCATAGCTTCTAAATATATAGTTACTTTGATATCTGTTTATCTAAGCTGAAGTCTTCTACTAAATTGTAAACCAATTTCATTTCTACTCTGCTCCCTTTCACTGGGCCTGTCATTCAACAAAATTTGTAGCTAAAAAGAACTTGTTAAAGAGTGAAACAACAATATCTTCTAATCAGATCTCCCTCTCTGGCCCACTTTAGTACTTTATTCTCAGATTGGAAAGGGATAATTAAATTAAAATGATGATATTATGTCATCATTCCGATCCTTGAGAATTTTAGGAGTGGGCATGGTAGCACACCCTGTAATCACAGTACTTTGCTAAAATCAAGACCTTGAGTTCAAAGGGAGCCTGAAATCTATAGTGGGACCTTGTCATGGCAGTGGCTCCTGAGCAGACTGTCTTGGGTGGCTACAAAAAGAACATTAGTTGTACAATGTTCATGGCTCTACACAGATGTCATAAGTTATAATTTTAATGTTCTCAGTGTCTGATTCATCTTGTCTTCCTGCCAAGGGAAGCAAGTTTAATTTTGTTATTCAGGCATCAGATTGGGTTGAAAACATGCATATACAGAGCTGCAAATTGTTTGGATCTTCTGTCATCCAGCTCACTGGGTTCAGCATTTTCTTGATTATTAGAACATTCTTGTTTATTATAGAATCTCATTTTAAATTTATGTTTTCCAATGTGGTATCTCTTAGGTGACAAATATAAAACAGTAAATATATGATATGGCAGTATCTGACACAATGTGGCATGATTTGCTTTTTTTTTTTTTTTTGGCATACTGTCTGCTTCTTTGCTCTAGGATTGAAATTTCATGTATTCCTGGGGCTGGATTAATTGAGCATTAGATTGACAGTGTCTGGTAGGTGGCCTGAAACATTATTCCCTCTACTTACTGAATGAAAGGATGACACATGTCTCAATGACATAACTGAAACATGGGACAACTCTTCAACTGGCTCAAGGTTCTAAGAAGAGGAAACTAACCACTTTGCTTTAGTGGGAGTGGGTGCGCATAAGGCCATTGTCACCTTAAATAACTGTGAAAGCTACATTCTGTTAAGCACACAGGGATGTCTGCTAAGCGGTGTTGCTTGCAGGCAGTTGAAAATCTAGTTGGAGAACTGATCAGGGGAAAGAAGGCCTGATTGGGCCAAGGCAGAGAACACTAAGCTCCAAAACAGAGCTTTCCACACAAGCCAGGGATGCTTGCTGTTGCTGGACTAGAGGTTTCAAAAGAAGGCAGAATAAAGGGTAAACAGGGAGTAGAGGATTTTGTGCAGTAGTGGGATGCACTCCAGACCTCTAAGGGTAAGTGAGATTTTAATAGAGGATGAGGGGGGCATCCCAGAGGGAACATGGAGAGGCTTTTGTCCATCTGAGAAAACCATGAAGCTTACTCAGAGCAAGCCTTGCAGGGAAAGGTAGGCCAAAGGAGCTGAGCTGGAGCTCAGACATCGCCAAGAGGCTGGGATGCTGGTTATGTTGGCCTGAATTTCTGATCATATGAATCTATACCAGTACATGCATGTGTGTGTGTGTGTGTGTGTGTGTGTGTGTGTGTGTGTGTGTGCATAGAGAGAGAAAGAGACAGAGCATTTCAACTCTTGGTAGACTGCTGCTGTAGTCTTAGTGAACCTGAATCTCCAGGACTCTCATTCTAAAAGCCAACTAACAACTAATAGTTCTTCAGCTAGAGAGAGTTTGGGCTTCATGACCACCTTCCCCTCTGTGCTAGGAATTTGTGTGGTTTGAGCTTGTGCAGGCCTTGTGCATGCTGTTACAACTTTTATGTGTTCATTTGTGCAATATCCCTGTTGTTTCTGGGAATCACTGTTTTCTTAACCTCTGGCTCTTAGAGTTTTCACCCTTCACTTCCACAGCAACTCCTGAGCCTTGGAAGGAAGAGAAGGCATTCCATTTAGGGTTGAGCACTCACAGTCTCTTAGTCTCTGCATTTTGATCAGTTGTGGGCCTCTGTGTTAATCATCATCTGTTGAAAGAAGCTTCTGTGGTAACGTGTGAGAACTCCACTGATCTGTGGATATAACGGGAAGTCACTAGGAGTTGGCTTACTACTGTGTGCTCTTAGCAGAAAGATAGTAGCAGGTTCTCCGGGAGGGTCACAGCTGCTAGGAGAGGGACGGTTACTTTTCTTTAAGGAGGTAGCCACTTGTGTGCAACATGCTCCAGTGGACGGCTGTATACCCAAGAGCACACACACAGCCAGCACTAACTGAACTGAACACTAAAATGAGGATACTAAGTTGAGTGAGAATGAGGAGGATCTGGGAGGAATCAGAGAAGCAGAACAAACAAGATCAAAACAAAATATACAAAATTCTGAAGGAATTAATAATAAAAAGGAGATAAAGACTTTAAAGAGAAAGGACAGAACCACTCAATAAGATTCAATACAACAGGATTTAGAAAAAAATCCAGACAACTGATTGGTTAAGACATATACCTCAGGGAAGTTTGGTATAAAACAGAAGTGTGATAAACAGACTTGGACAGGCTTGAACATACACATAACCTGTTTTAGGGGAACTAATTCTGAAGTGACTGGAGGTAGAGGACGAGGGAGAGAAAGCTAGAGCCTAATTGGGAGTGGCTAAAGGGGACACCCAGGAAAGTAGAAATGGGTTGACATTGTAAAGATTTCAGTGAAATAAAGCCCAATGGATCAGAGTGAACACGGTATTATGGAACTGCCAGCTGTGCAGAGGCGAAAAGGAGGTCATTTAACAACTGAAGGTCACTTAGGCTTATCAGGGATAGTGAGGTAAATTACAGAAGACACAAATTCCAGGCAGGAAATAATGATGTATCCAGGTGATGGTGGCTTGGAGAAATTGTGCTTCTAGTGGCAGTGGGTGTTCTTTGGATGAATTTCCTAAAATCGACCCCTTTCTGGAAATAGGGTTAAGATAGTACATTTGTCCCAGAGTTGCTGGCAAACTCAAAATGACGACGTAGAAAGAAGACACCCACTCAGACCTCACTTGACATTCTGCCTGCCTGAGGATGGAAAGCGATGAGAACTGCTGATTTGCCCTAGCATGCTGCACCCACAGTGTAGAGCCCTCTGTGTGTATGTACAGGAGGCTGGCTCAGCTCCTCTGGTGAGGATTACACCCCTCTGCCAGTTCGGCGTGGTGTCTCCTCTCTTACACTCAGCTGGTTCTCCACATGACTTGTGTCTTGAAATTGTTTTGTTCAAAATACATCTTTTCCCATCCTTGGTGAAATAAAACAGAGTTGACAAGAAGTTCTGATAATTACTCCCTGAACAATAAGTCACTATGCAGCTGAACCGTGTGAACTCCACATGGGGCGCCAGCGCATTTCACAGGAAGCACTCAAGAAAAAATGGCACCCGGTGTGGTGATTGCATCTCTCACAGGCTCACAGACAAGGCTCTGCCGACTGTCAGGTTGGCAGGAGCCATCCAGAACAGCCATTTTGAGGCTGTTGAGGAGGCAAAGGAGAGCTCTTCCTCACTCTGCTGCAACTCACCCTTGGGGAAAGCAGAAGAAATGAGCCCAGGAGGGGAGTTCTCAGATTTTCCCTTTCTGTGACTCAACCCCTCATCCATCCTTCCTTCCTTCCTTCTTTCCTTCCTTCCTTCCTTCCTTCCTTCCTTCCTTCCTTCCTTCCTTCCTTCTTTCCTTTCACTCACTTGTCAGCTACAGGCTGAAGCTCAGCTGATATACAGCTGTGTGTGTAAACAGTATTTACAGCCAGCATTTGTCTGCTAGACTCATCCTGACTGCTATTGCCTTGCTGTACAGGATGCTGGTTCTTGCAAATACTGCCCTATTAACTAACTTAATAAAATTAAACTATTTACAAGCACAATGAAAGTACTATAAATATATAAATGAATGACCTGGGATTCATCCTTTAGGAATATGCCAAAAGGGAAGGTGATGATACTGCTTAAGAAAGAAAGGGCCCTGCTTTTGTAGAAGTAGCACGAGAGTCCAGTGTTGAAAATCTTTCAAGAACAGGAAACAGTAAAGATGTGAAAGAAGTATGGGAGGGACAGAACACAGAGGGCTCATGTCAGAAATGGTAGATGTTTAGGATGGCATAGTGGTTTAAATGAAAAAGTCCCCAATAGGCCCAGGCATTTGAACACTTGGCCCCCATTTGGTGGTACATTTGGGGAAAGGAGCTAATGGTGTGTGGCCTTGCCAGAGAAAGTAGGTCACTCTGAAGAGTATGCAGCATCACCCTACTTCCGGCCTGCTTTCCCTGCTTCCTGACTGCATTGGTAGATGTGAGCTCTCAGATTCCCACTCCTGCTGTCATGCGTGGGAAATCTCTGACCTGTCTTCCTACTGTGATGAAATCTTATGCTTCTGGAAACTTAAGGCAAACTAGAACCTTCCTTCTTTAAGTTGCCTTGGCCGTGGCATTTTATTACAGGAACAGAAAAGTAACTAATACAGATGGCTAGCCTGCAAAGAGTCCCAATGTGTGTCCCTAACTGTGTATGGGAAGAAAGGCGTGGCATGGAGTTTTCATAGCTTTTTGCAATTCTCTGATTAAAATCTGTCTTCTTATTACAATGGAACCCACTTGGATACTGAACTGCCATGGGCTACATCTGTGCAGGGGTCTTAGGTTATCTCCATGCATAGTCCTTGGTTGGAATATCAGGGACTGTCCCTGACATGAACTGATTGGCGTGCTCTTTAATTACCAACCCCCGAGGGAGAAGTAGCATTACCAGGCCACAGAAGAAGACAACACAGCCACTCCTGATGAGACCTAGTTGACTAGGATCAGAAGGAAGGAAAAGAAGACCTCCCTATCAGTGGACTTGGAGAGGGGCATGCATGCAGAGGGTGGAGGAAGGGAGGGATTGGGACAGGAGGAGGGAGGGAACCACAGGGGGGATACAAAGTGAATAAAATGTAATTAATAAAGAAAAAATCAAAATATTAAAATTAAAAAAATGTTTTATTGTAAAAAAAAACTATCTTCTTTTCCGTTCCTCTTTCCCTCTTTCCTTCCCTCCCTCCATTCTTCTCTTTCTCTTCTCTTTCCTCCTGGGTCCCAGATAACAGCATAGGATCCCAAAGAGTGGGGACATACACTCCCACAGAACAAGAGGGCACACTGGACACTGGGCTGCAGATGCCCCAGGGTATCCCTGCAGAATTCTTTACACCAGGTCACATTGCTTTGCAGAAACAATATATGTGCTCTAAAGTTTTAAAAATAAGAGTAGCAGCTAAGAGCCTCAAGAGTCAGGGCTTGGCACTGCGCTAGCAACTGTGTGTGTTAATTCTGTCAAGCCTCCCAATGAATCTGCACATAGACATCCTCTTCCTCCCCTCTACAGATGAGCAGACTGAGGCATTGTGCCAGCCAGACTTACTGCTGCCAGAACAAATATCTGAGAAAACAACTTATGGGGATAAAATTTTTGTTCACCGTTCCAGAACTTTCCATGGTCTATTTATTCCACAGATATGAGCCCTAGGTGAATAAATGTGGCAAAGCAGAGCAGCTCACCCCATGCTGGACCATAAGCACAGAGACACATGGGGAAGAAAGGAAAAAGATGCATGCCTAAAGGCATGTTCCAGTGGCCTTCCTTCAATCAGTCCTCACTCAGTCACTCACTCAATCTTTCCATCAACTCACAATGCAAGCAGATTATGACCCATTGATAGGTCACGGTCCAATCACTTCCTCAGAACCCACATCGAAATACTGTTTTCATCAGGGACCAAGCCTTTAATGCCAGGGCCTTTTGCAGGCACTCTTCATATCCAAACACTGGTAAGCACCCAGACATTATAGAATCCATCACTGTCAGCAACTGGGAGAGCAGGACTTTGAAACTAGGCAAGTTGGTGTCAGCATCCAAATCGATACATCTGTTGTGGTCTGGTCCAGCTGGTTCTGCCAAAATAAGTCTATTTTGCAGCAGATTCAGATTGTTATAAAAATAAAAAAAAAATAAAATAAAATAAAATAAAATAAAAAACAGGTTTATTTCCTTGGGGTTCTGGAGGCTGGCTGGGTCAGTTTCTGGTGAGAAACTCCTTGTTGCACCATCTCCTGATAGAGGACAAAAAGGTGCCAGGCAAAGAAAGGATGCTGACCGGTGCTTCAATGGGGGGGGGGGGGGGGCACTCCTCAGTGTTAAACCTACCTGGAGCAACAGAATTAATTCAGTCGCTTTATCCTTATGCCCCAGACACCTCCAATGCAGTCCCATCTTCCAACGGATTCATTGGGACTTAAGTACCCAGCACTACAGGGAGGTGCCTACCCTACTTATTCCCGATCTCAGAAGGAACCATGGGAATGAGCCTGTATCACTGAGCTCTCACTGAGGTAGAACTTTTGAATGTCTACCTTGATCTGTGGGAGGTACCATGATGGTTCCCAGATCCCAACTGTTGAACATCTGTGAGGTGCCATGTGGGAGGGTTTTGCAACTAGATGAGAGGAAAAGGGTCATTTCTTGGATTTAAGCTGTTAGGAATAAGGTATAATTTTTCAATTTGTTTTGATTCTCTCTGAGAAGTTATAGGATATCCATTCTAATTTAGTTTTTAATGTTTATATGATGGGTATTCTGAGAAATCCCTTCTTGTATCTCTTCGCATGGAATTGTTTTCCTCCATCCATTTTCTGTTTCCCCAAGGGAGCCTTGGCTTGGGCCGTGTGCTTGTTATCTTCAATTTATTAATAGCCACCTCTGTCCAACAGCAGGAAGCTGTTCTTCTAATAGGAACACAAAGAGTAAGGGACACAGTGTTCTTTTGAGTTGAAATAAATAAGACTGTGTGGGAAGTGTGGTGCTGCAAATTAAGAAGGAGAGAGTGCTGTGTATGTTACAAGGAACAAACCACACTGTCCTCCTGAAAAATGAATGAGATCACTGAGCAGAAATTCAACCTCTCACTGTCAAAGACAAACCTTAGCGACGTCTCTTTTTTTTTCATTTTGTGACACAAAATAGTTTGGAAAATACCTGTCCTGCTTTCCTTTCTGATCACTCAGGCTGGAGCAAGAGCTTGGATCTCCACACATTAGGGTTCTCCAGGCATGTCTAAGAACTGTGCTGAGGAGGAATCTAAACTTCGGGAAGAATGATCTAGGACAAGTGGCTGACATTGAAATGACTAGGAAGAAGAGTCAGCAATGGCTAGCTAGGAGCAGACGATGTCCTGGAGTAGAGAAGGTCATGGTGTCAGCCAGATCACATCTAGCTGTGCCACCATTGCATTACACTGCAAGACAAGAGGACACAAAGGTCTTTCATGATGGTGACAGTGAGGACGAATGAAGGAGAATTCCCCAAGATATGCCTTTTAATGTTTTTATTTGTTTATTATTTTGCGTATTATGTGTTTGAGAGTACAAGCACATGGAATACACATATGAAGGTCACAAGACAACTTTAGGTATTGGTTCTCTCCTTCCACCATGAAGAAACTCAGATTTCAAGATTTGGGGGCATGTGATTTACCTCTTGAGCTGTCTTGCTTGCTAAGTTTATTCTTAAAACAGTTTCACTTAACTTCCCTTTCCTCCCAAAATGAATGAGGTAAAAATCTTATTAATTCTTTTTCTTACCCCCACACCCCATGAATACCAATGCTCCCTGAATTTCCGTTTTCTGGTACCCTGGGTTACAGCAAGAAAGGGCCAGGGATAAAAGGATGTTTATAAATTCAGAGTGAGAGAAAGAGAGAGAAATCATGGATGGTGTCTTTGCACCATCATCCATGGGTCCCAACCATATGGCTTGTGCCACAGTGACTAACATCTCCATGTGACTCCTCAAAGTCCTCCTAACTTTTAAATGGCACAGTGTGCTTGTTTCCTGACAAGGTGTGGGTAAGTTGGGGAAGGCAATCTCTGTTTATGTCATCATAGCTCATGTTCTTCCTGGGTGGCCAGGGTGTGGCTCCCAGGTCTGACCACAAAACCATAGCAGAACTGTGGAATGATGAGGTGAATAAAGAGTGCTAAAAAACAGACAAAGTAAACCCAGCATGGCTGAATAGGACGGACTCAGCTCCAAAAATGGGAACTTTGTGTAAGCGACTGAAATTTCCAGGGAAGGTGTTACTGAAAGAAAGAAGGTGAGAGAGAACCACAGTCAGTCAAGAGGAACATCCAACAGGGGACTAGCAAATGACAGGCCAACCACTCACGCAGTCTGCCATGGCCAAGGGGCAGCTGGGTTCTTAGAGACCAACACAAGGAATAAAGGGCTCCGTATGAAGCAGACATTTGCTTGGTTCTTTCACACAAGAATAGTCTGTCACTATAGACAGTTTAGCCATGCTGAGCAGAACAGGGGAGAAAAAAACACTTTTCTCCCAGCAACACTGCTTCTGACAGACCATTTGCAAACCCATGCTAAAGTCTGAGCCAAGCTGACTGATCCACACCCATGTCTGACCTATCTTAGAAGGGCCCTGCCAGCCATTCTGCCTTCACAACCTCTTTACCGATTTTTGGTTATAGTATGTGTGTCTGCATATGTACCACATGAATGCAGGTTCCAATGGGAGTGAGAAGAGGATGTCTGATACCCTGAAACTGCAGTTACTAGTAGATGTAAGTTGCCCACTGTGGATGCTGTGGACTAAACCCTGGTTCTCAGTAAGAGCAGCAAGTGCTTCTACTTGCTCAGTCTTTTCTCAATATGATAAAAATCAGCAGGAAGATAAACCCAATGATTGCTCAGGTCTCTCCAGTAACAGCGTCACATAAAGATTGGGTTTGGTCCTTTCCAGCTGAGCCCCAGCAGCCTCTTATGTGGGTGAGGCTGGTGAGGCAGGAACTTTGTGAACACCTGGGCTCCCGGTACCCTCACAAACCAGGCTCTAGCACATGTAACAGGCCAGCTACAACAGTTTGCAAGAGCGTGAGGCATCTGCACACAAGCTCTGCTTTTCTGTCTCCAAGATTCACTCAGGTTCCAGGGACTGTGAAACATCTCTGCCAAGTGCTATCCTACAACCAAAGTCTCAGTCATTTACCCACTTCCCTCCACTCCAGATTCTGTACAACATTTTATAAGTATGATTGATCACAACGTTCACAACATTGCCATTTGTGCTGTGCTTCATAGGAAAGAAAAGTGAGTTTTAGATGCCTAATATGCCTGAGGTCCCAAGTTCAAGCATTAACACTGGGGGGAAAAGTACAAAGAACCCAAAATGAGAGTTTCAGAGAAACCGAGAGTGCTTTTTCTGAAATATGCTGCCAAATGAGTGAATAATTGGTTTATTTGGTATTGCAAGCATTCCAATAAAGTAGCTTTTTCAAGAACTGAGATATGAGTACATTCATCATAATAAAAGGTTCCACTTTTTAAAAATATGAACTATAAAGCATTTATGAGTTTTGGTCAAGATCAATGACTCAGTTATTCAATTAGGGGGAAAAATATCCAAACTACAAGCCCACACAGATCTGGATCAGGTATCCAGGATAAGTAACCATACTGAAGTGTTGTCAAAGTTTCCATCTCAACAAGTATGGGTTTGATTTGTTTTGTTTTGTTTGAGGATGTGATAGGCTATCCATGAGGCAGAGAATGGATGCTATGCCCATGCAGACACTGGCAGCACTAAGTGGACGATATGGATTTCAAAAGGAGCTAGGAAGAGAAGTGGGGTAGAAGGGGTATATGAAGTTGAAAGGGAAGAGGTAAGGGGTGGCTTTGCTCAAAGTAGATGGTCTGCATGTATGAAATTCTCTCAAGCATTAACTTTTTTTTAATTTTATTTTTTTCTTATCAGTTACATTTTATTAACTCTGTATCCCAGCCGTGTCCCAATCCCTCATTCCCTCCCAGTCCCTCCCTCCCTCCCTCATCTCCATCGTGCCCCTTGCCAAGTCCACTGATAGGGGGGACCTCCTCCCCATTCATCTGATCCTGTTTTATCAGGTATCTTCAGGACTGGCTGCAAA
>NW_026594428.1:18270169-18363849 GCF_907164565.1 Psammomys obesus
TTTGCAGCCAGTCCTGAAGATACCTGATAAAACAGGATCAGATGAATAGGGAGGAGGTCCCCCCTATCATCAGTGGACTTGGCAAGGGGCACGGTGGAGATGAGGGAGGGAGGGAGGGACTGGGAGGGAATGAGGGATCGGGACACGGCTGGGGTACAGAGTTAATAAAATGTAAGTAATAAGAAAAAAATAAAATACAAAAAAAAAAAGAAAGAAAACCCACGCAATCAGAAAAAAAAAAATTTCCTTCTATACACTTCATCCTTGGCTCTTTTCATAAGTATCTGCGAATTAATGCAGAAATGCTTGCGTCCTGCATTTAAAACCATGTGATAAACTTTTGTATAAGTTAGTTGCTATTATTTAAAACTTTCATGATTTCATAATTTACACTTAAATAAAGTACATGAGCAAAGCCATTATTCAGACTGAGCTCTTTGCTAGGCCCTGGATCAAATAGACTCCCTCGTGCTCAAGTTCCAGATCCCCTATTACTTGTTGTTTATTAGAGAGATATAGTGACCAAATCCCCCCAGAGACCAGGTTCAGCCAGCTCAATAAAGCAAGATACCAAGAAATCAATCTCAGCTGACCAGGAAATTCTCTTCCTGCTGCTTAGCTTCCATAGACCTGGAAATTGCTATTCCAGCTGCTGGGGAATTAAGGACCTCAGTGGTTTTACCCACTACTGACCTCACATGCTACAAGACATGCCTGCAAGACAAATTATGTCTAATGGTGCAATATTTGGTTTATGCAAATAACCAACCACCTTATGACTGAATCTGAGGCTGCTCCAGAAGAGGGATTCGTGTCTTCTACTGTAACCCTGGTGGTCAAAAGCCCATTACAGGATAAATAGTAAGCCATGGGGGTATTCTACCGATATCATTGCACTAAATGGCTGGGTGGTCAAAATAATATTTTTAATATTTATCTTTAGATGCATATGTTTGTACTGGTCTTAACCTGTGTCAGAGAAGCTTCTTTTGGCAGGGGCTAGTAGTTAATGCAAAATCTCATAACTGGTCATAACTGAGAACAAATGACTCTGAGTGCTCAGACTTATATAGGTCATCAACCTCTCTCTCCCCCATCTAAGGCTCAGAGACATCACAGAAGAGTACACAGGAAGATGAGGAAAAGAGCTGTGAAATGCTGTCTTCTGGCCAAGGCATGGCTGATACCATAGCAGCTACGGTTGCATATACAAGATAAAACAGTCAAAATTCCTTCATGGAGCAGGGAGAGGTTACCTATGCCCACCACCTAGCCGAGGAGCTATTAATAGTTGATGGCGGCTGAAGGACTAAGAGTCACTTTTCTTTGGGAATATAGCTACTGTGTATTTCCTTTACCGCAGTGGATGGCCTAACACCTATTCATTCATGGTCAGAAATAACTGGACTAGGGTCTGGTACTACTAACATAATAACAATAATAATTTGAAATAGAACATGAAGTCATTGGTGAGAAGTATTAGTGTTTCTGAAGAAAGCTGGAAGGAAGTAGTGGGGGTAGATAAGATGGATGGAAATACTATATATACATATATATGATTTTCAAAGAATAAATTTGTTAGTTACTTTTCTATTCCTGAGATAAAATCGCATAACAAAAGCAACATAAGAAAGCATTTAATAGACCATATAGTTGGTCATAAAGCAAGCCTCAACAAATACAAAAAGATTGAAATAATCCCTTGTATTCTATCTGACCACCATGGACTAAAGCTGGACATCAACAACAACAGAAATAAAAAAGGCCGGCACGCACATGGAAACTGAACAACTTGTTACTCAATGACAGCTGGGTCAAGAAAGAAAGAAAGAAAGAAAGAAATTAAAGACTTCCTAGAATTCAATGAAAATGAAGGCACAACATACCCAAATTTATGGGACACATTGAAAGCAGTGCTCAGAGGAAAATTTATAGCACTAAGTGCCTGCAAGAAGAAATTCGTAACATCACATACAAACAACTTAATGGCCCAACTGAAAACCCTAGAAAAAAAAGAAGCAGATACACCCAAGAGGAGCAGAAGGCTGGAAATAATCAAACTCAGGGCTGAAATCAATCAGTTAGTAACAAACCTATTCAAAGAATCAATGAAACAAAAAGCTGGTTCTTTGAGAAAATCAACAAGATAGACAAACCCTTAGCCAAACTAACTAAAAAGCAGAGAGAATCTATCCAAATCAGCAAAATCAGAAATGAAAAGGGTGACATAACTACAGACACTGAGGAAATTCAAACAATCATTAGGTCATACTACCAAAGACCATATGCCACAAAATTTGAAAACCTAAATGAAATGCACAATTTTCTTGAAAGATTCCATCTTCCAACTTTAAGTCAAGATCAGGTAGAAAGACTGAACAGCCCTATATCCCCCAAGGAAATTGAAGCAGTCATTCACAGTCTCCCCTCCAAAAAAAGCCCTGGGCCAGATGGTTTCAGCGTGGAATTCTACCAGACCTTCAAAGAAGTGCTCACACCAATTCTCCTCAAACTATTCCACAAAATAGAAACAGAAGGAACATTACCAAACTCATTCTATTAATTGACAGTCACCCTGATACCTAAACCACACAAAGACCCAACAAAAAAAGAAAACTTCAGACCTATCTCTCTTATGAACATTGATGCAAAAATACTCAATAAAATACTTGCAAACCGAATCCAAGAACACATCAAAGATATCATCAACCATGACCAAATAGGCTTCATGCCAGGCATGCAAGAGTGGTTCAACATACAGAAATCCATCAATGTAATCCACCACATAAACAAACTGAAGGAGAAAAACCACATGATCATCTCCATAGATGCTGAAAAAGCATTTGACAAAGTCCAACACCCATTCATGTTTAAAGTCTTGGAGCGATCAGGGATACAAGGCACATATCTAAACATAGTAAAGGCAATATACAGCAAGCCTATAGCCAACATCAAACTCAATGGAGAGAAACTTAAATCAATCCCACTGCTGCCCGCTCTCTCCATACCTCTTCAACATAGTACCTGAAGTCCTAGCCAGAGCAATAAGACAACTAAAGGAGATCAGGGGGATACAAATCGGAAAGGAAGAGGTCAAAGTGTCACTATTTGCAGATGATATGATAGTATACATGAGCGACCCCAAGTCAACCAGAGAACTCCTACAGCTGATAAACACCTTCAGCAAAGTGGCAGGATACAAAATCAACTCAAAAAAATCAGAAGCCCTCCTGTATACCAAAGACAAAAGGGCCGAGAAAGAAATCAGGGAAACAACACCCTTCACAATAGCCACTAACCACATAAAGTACCTTGGGGTGACACTAACCAAGCAAGTGAAAGACCTGTTTGAGAAAAACTTCAAGTCTCTGAAGAAAGAAATTGAAGAAGATCTCAGAAGATGGAAAGATCTCCCGTGCTCATGGATTGGTAGGATTAACATTGTGAAAATGGCCATCCTGCCAAAAGCAATCTACAGATTCAATGCAATCCCCATCAAAATACCAACTCAATTCTTTACAGACCTTGAAAAAAAGATTCTCAGCTTCATATGGAGAAACAAAAAACCCAGAATCTCCAAAACAATCCTGTACAACAACAGATCATCTGGAGGTATCTCCATCCCCGATCTCAAGTTGTACTACCGAGCAATAGTAATAAAAACTGCATGGTATTGGCATAAACACAGAAAGGAGGATCAATGGAACCGCATAGAAGACCCAGAAATAAACCCACACACCTATGAATACTCGATTTTTGACAAAGAAGCCAAAACCATTCAATGGAAAAAAGACAGCATCTTCAACAAATGGTGCTGGTCCAACTGGATGTCCACATGCAGACAAATGAAAATAGATCTATATTTATCA
This sequence comes from Psammomys obesus, assembly GCF_907164565.1. Taxonomy (NCBI): domain Eukaryota; kingdom Metazoa; phylum Chordata; class Mammalia; order Rodentia; family Muridae; genus Psammomys; species Psammomys obesus. The sequence goes on from NW_026594428.1 coordinate 18,274,039, forward strand.
CCCTGCACAAAACTAAAGTCCAAGTGGATCAAAGACCTCAACATAAAACCAGATACTCTAAATCTGTTAGAAGAAAAAGTGGGGAACAGCCTAGAACTCATTGGCACAGGAGACAACTTCCTGAACAGAACACCAACAGCACAGGCTCTAACAGCAACAATCAATAAATGGGACCTCATGAAACTGAAAAGCTTCTGTAAAGCAAAGGAAACTGTCATCAAAACAAAACGCCTGCCTACAGATTGGGAAAGAATCTTCACTAACCCTTTATCTGACAGAGGACTAATATCGAGTATATACAAAGAACTAAAGAAGCTGAAAAACAGCAAACCAAGTAATCCAATTAAAAAATGGGGAACAGAGCTAAACAGAGAATTCTCGACAGAGGAATATCCAATGGCAGAGAAACACTTAAAGAAATGCTCATCCTCATTAGCCATCAGGGAAATACAAATCAAAACAACCCTGAGATATCACCTCACACCCATCAGAATGGCCAAGATGAAAAACTCAAGGGACAACACATGCTGGAGAGGTTGTGGAGAAAGGGGAACCCTCCTCTACTGCTGGTGGGATTGTAAACTGGTACAACCACTCTGGAAATCTATCTGGTGCTTTCTAAGACAATTAGGAATAGTGCTTCCTCAAAACTCAGCTATACCACTGCTAGGTATATACCCAAAGTTTGCTCAAGTACACAAAAGGGATATTTGCTCAACCATGTTTATAGCAGCTTTATTTGTAATAGCCAGAACCTGGAAACAACCCAGATGTCCATCAACGGAAGAATGGGTACAGAAATTGTGGTATTTTTACACAATGGAATACTACTCAGCAATCAAAAAGGAGGAAATCATGAAATTTGCAGGCAAATGGTGGGATCTAGAAAAGATCATTCTGAGTGAAATATCCCAGAAGGAGAAAGACAATCACGGTATATACTCACTTATATATACCTATAAGATATGACAAACATAATGAAATCTATACACCTAAAAAAGATAATCAAGAGAGCAGACATGGGGTAAGATGATCAATCCTCGTTTAGAAAGACAGATGTGATGTGCATTGAATGTATGACAAAAGTCTACTGAGCGCATCTGAAAGACTCTAAGTAGCAGTGTTTTCAAAGCAGATACAAAGACTCATTACCAAACCCTCACCAGAGTACAGGGAATCATATGATAGAAGGGAAGTTAGTATGATGGGGAAAGGATAGGAGCTCCACAAGGACCAAATATATCTGGGCACAGGGTCTTCTCAGAGACTGTCATTCAACCAAGGACCATGTATGGATATAACCTAGAACCTCTGCTCAGATGTAGCCTGTGGTAGCTCAGTAACCAATTGGTTTCCCATAGTGAGGGGAATAAGACTATTTCTAACAGGAACTCAATGACTGGCTCTTTGACATCCCCACCCCCCAAGGGAGGAGCAGTCCTGTTAGGCCACAGAGGAGGGCTTTGCAGCCAGTTCTGAAGATACCTGATAAAACAGGATCGGATGAATAGGAGGAGGTCCCCCCTATCAGTGGACTTGGCAAGGGGCACAGTGGAGATGAGGGAGGGAGGGTGGAATTGGGAGGAAATGAGGGAGCAGAATACAGCTGGGATACAGAGTTAATAAAATGTAACTGATAAGAAAAAAATAAAATTAAATTAAAAAACAAAAGAAAGCATTTAATTAGATTTACAGTTCCAGGGGGTGAGAGTCCATGATGGTGAAACAAAGGTTTGATGTCAGGAACAACTGAAAGCTCATGGCTCAAACTGCAAGCAGGAGGCAGATAAACTATCTCAAATGATGTGAGTCCTTTGAAACCCCCAAGCCCACCGTGTAACATCCCTCCTCCAACAAGACCACACCATCTAATCCTTTCCAAACAATTCCATCAACTGGGACCAAGGGTTTAAACATTAGCCTATGGGAGCTATTCTCATTCAAACCACCATGACAAACTAATACATTATTTCAGAAACTTTTGGAAAAGGGGGTAAAAGTATTGTAAAAGCCAGAGAACCAGGATATCTGCTGTGAGATATGTCTTCTATATATGACAAGAAAGCTGTATGCATGAAATCTCAAAGGGAAAATCCTAAATAATACCTGCCCAATGACAATGCAAATTGATATGCCAATGTGGATGGAGGAAATGTCACAAGACCTTATATTGATATGAAGAGTGTCTTAATTATGGTTACTATTACTGGAATGAAACCGTTTGACCAGAAGCAAACTGGAGAGAAAAGAGTTTATTTTGCTAACCCTTCACATCACTTTTCCTCATTGGAAGAAGTCAAGACAAGATCTCAAGCAGGTCAGGAACCTGGAAGTAGAAGCTGATGCAGAGGCCATGGAGGGGTGCTACTTGCTGACTTACTCCACATGGCTTGCTCAGGTTCCTTTCTTCTATACCCAGGACCAGCAGCCCAGTCGTAGCACCACCTATAATGAGCTGAGCTCTTCCGCATCAATCACTATTCAAGAAAATGCCTTACAGGCTTGACTACAGCCCAATCTTATGAGGACAGTTGAGGGTCCCTCCTCTCTGATGACTCTATCTTGTGTGAAGTTGACATAAAACTAGTCAGCACAAAGAGCTATAAGCAATTAATGACTGCTATAGATAGCTATTAAGAGAGAAAGAACCAGTCTTTCCCAGGGATGAGCCCCTTCATAGGTTAGCCAAGAAGTCAGCCCTAAACAAATGCACAAACAAAAAACACTAAATGGAATCAGCAGGCTGTGTGCGTGCATGTATGTGTGCGTGTGTGTAGCACTACTGTGTGATATGTTAGCTGTGGAAACTACAGTAGTTAGCAGCATGAGAAGACTAACCTTAGAAGCTGGCCTAGTAGAGTCTAAGGAGGAAGCTAGGCCTCTGAAGATGCTCTGGCCTCACGAGCAGTCTATGTAGTCAAATGTGGAGCTGGCATGTTCTGGAGAAACACAGGCTTCTCAGTGTACGTGGGGTTCTGTCCAAATTAACACTTAGCATCTAATGCTGAGGGTTCTAATCATCTAACTGCTGTTCTGAGATGCAGAGAACTGCCCCCCCCCCAACCAGAGCTGCAAATGAAAATGGATAGCATGTTGTGTGGTTAGCACACAAGTGCTTTTAAAATGTACATGCGTGTTTGAAGAGGGAGAGTGTTGTTACGGTGCTCTCCCTTATTCAGTCTTTGGGTCAATCAAACCCAAACTTCACTGTCTACTTCCCAACCACCAGTTATACAGGGTTCAACCAAACTCATTAAATTGCACCCGAGAAATTGTAGCCTTTTGAAAACCAGAATATATTAAACAGTAAGTAATTTTGTTAAATAGTAAATATTTAATTTGTCCAGACAGGACACTCAGAATGGGAGCTCAGCTTCCTTCTGATTGTGACATCGAAAACGTTATCTAAATTCTTTGAGTTTTCCTTCTCTCAAGAGTGAAGTTATGAAGCTGTGTGTGTATGTATGTGTGTGTATATATAACAATGTTTGCTTGTTTAAAAGAATAAAACAATATACCCAAAATCTGAACATATTGCCTGGCACATACTAAGTTCTTAGTAAGTTTTCCAATATAGCAAAATGGAGTAAGACTCCAGAAAGCCACTTAGTCCCACTGTGAAGTTGTGTGGAAGCATCTACAGGAAATGGTTTTCTTTAGGAGTTATTAACTCAAAGACCCCTCTAGTGTCAGGTCTCTAAAGCTCTCAGCAAAAAGGGGGTTCTTGCACCAAAGATATTATCCACTATGACCAAGTAGGCTTCATCCCAGGTATGCAGGGGTAGTTCAATATATGGAAATCCATCAATGTGATCCACCATATTAAAAAAACTGAAAGAAAAAAACCACATGAAAATCTCCCTAGATGCTGAAAAAGCATTTGACAAAGTCCAACATCCATTCATGTTTAAAGTATTGGAGAGATCAGGGATACAAGGCACATATCTAAACATAGTAAAGGCAATATACAGCAAGCCTATAGCCAACATCAAACTGAACGGAGAGAAACTTAAATCAATCCCACTGCTGCCCGCTCTCTCCATAACTCTTCAACATAGTACCTGAAGTCCTAGCCAGAGCAATAAGACAACTAAAGGAGATCAAGGGGATACAGATGGGAAAGGAAGAAGTGAAATTATCACTATTTGCAGATGATATGACAGTATACATGAGTGACCCCAAAAACTCTACCACAGAACTCCTACAGCTGACAAACACCTTCAGCAAAGTGGCCGGATACAAAATTAACTCTAAAAAATCAGTAGCCCTCCTGTATACAAAAGACAAAAGGGCTGAGAAAGAAATTAGAGAAACAACACCCTTCACAATAGCCACAAATGACATAAAGTACCTTGGTGTAACCCTAACCAAGCAAGTCAAAGACTTGTATGAAAAAAATTTCAAGTCTCTGAAGAAAGAATTAGAAGAAAATATGAGAAGATGGAAAGATCTCCCATGCTTATGGCTTGGCAGGATTAACATAGTAAAAATGCCCATCTTACCAAAAGCAATCTACAGATTTAATACAATTCCCATCAAATTGCCAACACAATTCTTTACAGACCTGGAAAGAAAAATTCTCAACTTCATATGGAATAACAAGAAACCGAGAATTGCTAAAACAATCCTCTACAATAAAAGATCTTCTGGAGGTATCTCCATCCCTGATCTTAAGCTGTACTATAGAGCAACAGTTATAAAAACTGCATGGTACTGGCATAGAAACAGAATGGTGGATCAATGGAACAGAACAGAAGACTCAGAAATAAACCCACACACTTATGGGCACCTGATTTTTGACAAAGATGCCAAAACCATACAGTGGAAAAAAGATAGCATCTTCAACAAATGGTGCTGGTCCAACTGGATGTCTATATGTATTAAAATGAAAATAGATCCATACTTACCACCCTGCACAAAACTAAAGTCCAAGTAGATCAAAGACCTCAACATAAAACGAGACAGATTAAATTGGCTAGAAAAAAAAGTGGGGAATACCCTAGAACTCATTGGCACAGGAGAGAACTTCCTGAACAGAACACCAATAGCACAGGTTCTAAGATCAACAATCAATAAATGGGACCTCATGAAACTGAAAAGCTTCTGTAAAGCAAAGGACACTGTCATCAAAACAAAACGAATGCCTACAGATTGGGAAAGAATCTTCACTAACCCTTTATCTGACAGAGGGCTGATATCCAGCATTTATAAAGAACTAAAGAAGCTGAAAAGCAGCAAACCAAGTAATCCAATTAAAAAATGGGGAACAGAGCTAAACAGAGAATTCTCTGTAGAGGAATATTGAATGGCAGAGAAACACTTTAAGAAATGCTCAACCTCATTAGCCAATAGGAAAATGCAAATCAAAACAACCCTGAGATTTCACCTTATACCAATCAGAATGGCCAAGATGAAAAACTCAAGTGACAATACATGTTGGAGAGGTTGTGGAGAAAGGGGAACCCTCCTCTCCTGCTGGTTGGAATGTAAACTTGTACAACCACTCTGGAAATCAATTTGGTGCTTTCTCAGACAACTAGGAATAGCACTTCCTCAAGATCCAGCCATATATCCTAGGCATATACCCAAAAGAGGCTCAAGTACACAATAAGGACATTTGCTCAACCATGTTTGTAGCAGCTTTATTTGTAATAGCCAGAAGTTGGAAGCAGCCCAGATGTCCCTCAACTGAAGAGTGGATGCAGAAATTGTGGTACATCTACACAACAGAGCATTACTCTGCAATGAAAAATAAGGAAATCATGCAATTTTCAGGTAAATGGTGGGACCTGGAAAGGATCATCCTGAGTGAGCTGTCCCAGAAGCAGAAAGACACACAGGGTATATACTCACTCATATAGACTTATAGGATAAACCTAAAATCTGTCCATCTAAAGAAACTAATCAAGAGAGAGGACTCTGACTAAAATGCTCAATCCCCATCCCGAAAGGCAAAGAGGATGGACATTAGAAGAAGAAGAAAGCAGGAAACCACCTAGGAACCTGCCACAGAGGGCCTCTGAAAGGCTCTGCCAGACTATCAAAGCAGACGCTGAGATGTTATGGCCAACTGTTGGGCAGAGTGTATGGAATCTTATGTAAGAAGTGGGAAATAGTAGGTTACGGAGAGGACAGGAACCCCACAAGGAGCGCAACAGAACCAGAAATTTGAACATGGGGTCTTCCCAGAGACTCATACTCCAACCAAGTACTATGCATGGAGATAACCTAGAACCCCTGCACAGATGTAGCCCATGGCAGTTTAGTATCCAAGTGGGTTACATAGTAATGGGAAGAGGGACTGCCTCTGACATAATCTGATTGGCCTGCTCTTTGATCACCTCCCCCTGAGGGGGGAACAGCCTTACCAGAACACCGAAGATGACAATGCAGCCACTCCTAATGTGATCTGATAGACTAAGATCAGAAGGAAGGAGAGGAGGACCTCCCCTATCAGTGGACTTGAAGAGGGGCATGCATGAAGAAGGGGGAGGGAAGGTGGAATCAGGAGGGGAGGAGGGAGGGGCTTATGGGGGGATACAAAGTGAATAAAGTGTAAAAAAATAATAATAAAAGAAAAAAAGTTAAAAAATAAAATAAAATAAAATAAAATAAAATAAAATAAAATAAAATAAAATAAAATAAAATAAAATAAAATAAAATAAAATAAAAGCAGGTGGTTCTGAGAGTCTGACATTTTGAATCTACATGTTGTTTTCCCACCAATCAAGGGGTCAGCCACCAGCCAAAAAGAAATGAGACTTCCCCACTCTGACCAGAATGCTTTTCACTAAAACAAAAGAGATAGTGAACATTGCTATGCTTTGGATACAAAGTACCCCCACTCCTACTCCTATAATAAAGGCATGGTCCTCATGCCAGTTGAGAAGAGGGGCTTTGGGGAATGACTGGATCATACACACTCTGCCTTAAGCAACAGATGAATCCATTGACAGCATCAACTTCAATAGACTCTCAGGAAATGATAAAATTGTGGAAGGTGAGGCCTGGTTGAAGGATGTAGTTCATATGAGCAGGGCTTGTCCTAGGTGTCTCTGCCTTGCTCTGGCCTTCACTATTACTATTCTGTCATGAGGTGAGCAGCCTCCTTCTCCATGCACTCCTGCCTCAGATGCTCTACTCACCTCAAGCCCAAAGTGATGGAATGAGCCGACCATGTACCACCAGGGAAATGTGATCCAAAATGAACCTTTCCTCTTTGAAGTATTTTCCTCAGATATATGTCACAGTAATGAAAAGAATAATCAAACCTCTCTTCCAATCACCCCCTACATGCTCTTGACTTCCTCTGACATACAGATGAGCAAGATTCTTAATTTTGGGTTCTGTCTAAAAACACCCAGTAACTTCTTGTTATGCAGCAAGTGATACAAACAGCATCAGACTCCATATTCTTGCCCTCCATCATCCAGCCCCATCCAGCTCTCTGGCTACACCATTCATCAACTACTATTACCTCCCCAGGCTGGCCCTGATCTATTGTCACTGAGCCTGAACCCCATCCCGTGCATTCTCCTGGCTACTGTTGTGCAGTTTCTTACCTCGTTTTGCTGGTTAGTTTTTGTCAGCTTGACACAAAGAGTCACTGGGGAAGAGGGAACTTCAGTTAGGAATTGCTTCCATTGAATTGGCCTATGGGCATATCTGTAGGCCATTTCCTGATTGCTACACAAAGTAAGAGGACTCAGTCCACTGTGGACAGTACCATTCTCTGGGAGGGTGGACTTGGGCTGTGTACTAAAAGTAAGTAAGCAAGCAAACCGTAAACAATGTTCCTTCATAGTCTCTGCCTCAGTTCCTGCCTTCATGTTCCTGCTTTAGTTCATGCCTCAATGATGGACGTGTAAAAATGGAATTTATTAGCAAAATAAATTTTTTCTACCCAAACACTGTTTTGGTCAGTGAACTATTACAGCATCAGAGAGAAACTAGAATACCTGTTCATCTCCTTCTAAGATGCAACTGTTCTTCAGTAGCTCTCTGCTCTGGGAAGATCTCACCTGTCTTCTGAGTTTAAATTTCTCAGGCATTTTAATCTTTTAACTCTTAATTGTTTTTCTCTTATATTTAACTATGCTGTGGTGGGAATTTTTATGTCAATCTCTATCCATAGGTCCACACCATTGCTAGGTTATAAACTTTTAAGGACAAGAAGACCACACCTAGCCTGGACTTTGCAGTGTCCTCAATAAAATGTTTGTTGAATATTTTTTTATTTAATTGGATTTAGAAGATAGTTCCAGTGAGTTTTTGTGGGTTTTGTCTTAAAATATAATTTAAATATTTATTTAGCAATAATTTTCTGCATGCTTTTTTCTATTCATTTTTGCTGTTCTTGATGAGATTCAAGATGATTTTAACAACACTTGGGAATAGCAGAGTTGGTTGGGAAATTACCTGTACAAATATAGGGTGTAGGCAGCTAATGGTGAGCAGTGAGTGATGTGCATGAGGAGGCTTAAGGGAGCTAGGCTTGTTATGACAAGGATATTTCTTAACACATTGTGTGTGTTCGTGGACATAGTGCCAATCCAAAATACATAATCATATTTCAGAAAACTTTTAAGATTCCCAGATGGTTCTAACATTCAAGAAAGATTGTCACGTAGTGGCTTTATGAGTCTGGGGTCCCAGCAGAGCCTGAAGCATTCCATAACCACCCTCCTGATTTACCCTCTCCTTTTTCTTTTCCTCCAACCATCTCACTCTCACTCTGGGGACTTTAATTCAAAGAGTACATGCGAAGGATAGCTCCCACTAGGGACAATGCACATCACCGTCACAGAGGGTACTTGGTAATACATAGGAACACTTTGCGTTCTCAGCCCTAGAGCCATTGTGACTAGAATATGAAGTGTGGAAGCCAGGGATGCTGATAAATATGCAGAATTCACAGGCAGCTGCACACAACAGATGACAGTAATACTAAGGGCACAAGCCTCTGTCTCCAGGAAGAGAAAACAGGCTATGGTAGCCTTCGACCCACGGTTTCACAGAACGGGCATGAGAAGGGCATAATGAGACAGAGCACAAACTTCAGGCTCCAGTGCACCTCACTCACATTCCACATGGAGTAATCTGTTGTTATTTAAATAAGCCAGATAATGGGATATAACCAGAAAAAGAAAAATTCCAAAGATGCCAGGGTAGGGTCAGAAAGAGAAGGAAAGAGCAGTATGAGAGAGAGGAGAGAGAAGAAGGGGATAGGGGAGCGCGGGGAAAGAGAGAGAGAAAGAAATGTGTTATTTGCCAAAGTCCATAAACTCAGCAGGTATATTATAGCTGTGCAGAACTATTAGCCCATGAAAAATTAATTCTAGTTTTCATTCAGTAGCAACTGGCATTAAAATGAAAATAAGAGCACTCAGGTAATTTTGAGCAGCAGCATCCCCTGCCAAGGCAGACTGGTGGACTATCTGGGGAAGGTGCTGTCAGTCACCAGGTCCATGAAGCAGAAAAACAGTCATTTCAGAGGGCTTGCAAATAGCCCAAACACTTTGTTCACTTTCCCATTTAAAAGCATTCAAGAATCAGTTTGATAGGAAGCACCCCTCAGAAAATTTAAGATAGGTTTATTGGTTCTCCTCACACCAAAAGAGGGGAAATAAGGCAGCAACCACAGAGCAAATGGAGTGTGTTTCCCTCAGTGGCACCTAATGAATGGGGTAGTCAGGCGAGTGAGTCAGCTGGGCTCTGAGAATGAGCTGTGTATGCTTGATTTGCAGCTGTAGGCGGTGGGTGTCAGAGCTGAAAACAGGGTCCTGCTTCCTGACAAATAAAAACCCTGCCTGGGAGAAAACGTGGTGAGTATGTGTTTATAGAGGCTGCCCTGAAGACTGACAGCCACAAATATCCAGTCTCCAAGGAAGCTGGGACATCACTTGGAAAAGAGTCTGGTGCCAGAGATCTTAGAGTCAAATCCTGGACACTGAGAACCCCACAACAAGCTAGGCTTGATACCTGTCTTCAGTAGATCAGTTGTTGGAGGGAGAATGTAAATTAATGTTCAATATGGTCACAAGGAAAAGAAATATAGATATCTATCTGTCCTCTATCTTTGGCTGGGTAGTGATATGAAGTTCTGCTTTAAATAAAGAGCAAGAAGTATTATAGCTGAGCAATCAGTGCCAAGCAGTGTAGTCTCTTCATTGTCTGGCTCCTAAGGCCGGGTCTGCCCTAACGTTGTCAGTACCATGAGTATTGTGTTTCCAGGAGATAAACTATCCCTCTGGCTGATACAAGGGCGTTAGCCTTTTTCTCCCCCAGGACAAGACTCCGGTGGAAATTCCAGTTCCTTGGATTCCGTATGAGTACTGTCAAGAGGTGCACAGGTCTCTCTTTAGAATAACAACATTTTCGTCTGCATGTTTATGATTCTTATTCTACTTGGAGTCAGGATCCTGCAAGATGACAACCCTGGTAGGAGCGAACAAATGCCTGATGAGGGGTATGGGTTTCAGAGACACCTCTGGTTAGGGTGGGAGACCTTGCCTAGAAGAAACCATCATAGTGAAGTCCCAAACTTAATCACGTTCTTTGCTATTTCCACAGTAGCGCTCACTGAAGGAAGAACCTTCAGTCACAAAGGGTTAAATACTGGGGTGGTTTTGTGTGCGTGTATGTTCTCCAGCTGCTTTGTGTCATTCCCCTAAGTTTCTATTTTTATTCCCTTTTCCCAGAGTCAGCTCTGAGACCGCAGAAAAGAGAGTACCTAAATATCCAATGATGATGAAATAGATAATGGCGAAACCTTCACAGTCACCTATAGCTCCAGGATAAGACATTGTCAGTATTCTAAGTGTATTCAAAGAAACAGTGAGTAGCCTGAGCAGTGAAAATGGAAAGTGTGTGCAGAAAAGGATGGCTGCCAACTAATACTGTTGCTGAATGAAAAGGCTTTATATTTATTTACCCGTTCTCACAATAACCAAAAGTCAATTTCAGATGCACAATGAACCTGGGATGCTGCCGGCAGCCCTCCCCTGTTTGACATGTTGTAGTAAATAAAAATGGGCTATTGGGCTGTATAATGTTTATTATTGGCCCTGTGATTATCATGGCAGTATTATCTAACACATTATCACAAATAATAAGACACAGACTCTTGTTAGATTTGTAATTGCCTTGTTTACCTTGGGCTGGGCAGATATTTTCCTTACACTCTCTCAATATCCTCACCATCCATCTCCCAGCCTCCATCCAATGCCATCCACATTAATCTTACCTATCTGGACTACATTTTATCCATAGTCCTATGGTACTTGCTTGTATTTTTCATCTGGGCCTTTCCATGCCATTATTGAAGTCCTTCCTTTTGGCTCACATGTTTTTTGTTTTTGTTTTTGTTTTGTTTCTGTTTTTGTTTTCTCACGCTAACCTATTGTAGTGTCCCCTCCATCTGTCTCCTGTGATTCTTCTCAAAAGCCCAGGAACCCTAGCCACGCCTACTCCATTTTGCCCTGCCCTGGTATAGGCTGTTTAATCAACTAGTCAGGTATGTCTCTGGCAGGTTTACACAATCAAGGATGGGTGTATCCAGTGGGCAGTAACCAATCTTCACAGCCAGTGATTACCATTAGACCAACCTCCAACAGTGACATCATATAATCTCACTGCAAACCTTGATTTTGAACACCCAGGATGCAAACTGCATCATGCATGCCACCATTTCATGCAATGCCAGCAAACACTTTTTGAAGTGGATGTTAGTTTAGATTCTGGACAACTGTGCATTATAGATTACAGTGTCTTTATGGTACAATTCATTTACTTAATTACAGAAAATATTTACTTGAAATTTTCCTGCCTTTGTTCCTCAGCATGTAAGCATTAAATCAGTGTCTTTGTATTATATTCTGTTAGAACATTTGATTTTAAAGATCACCATTTTAGTTGCTGACTTGAATTTCATTTAAAAAATCATTGAATAAAATTTGTCCTGTGATTAGGGCAAAATTCCTAACAATTTACAAAATCACCCTGAAATTTTTGTATTATGTATTAATATGAAAACTAATTCTCAGCATGGGCAATTATAATCAAAATATCAATCAAGTTTGAAAATGTTCACCCTGAAGTATCAAGCATTAGGCCAAGGCTTAGGCCTTTATGTAGAAATAATCAAGCACATCCATGTTACAAGTATGCAAATTTAATAAATGGCAAAATTATATACACCAGAGAATTAATTTAAAATACATTTATTTGTGGTTTATTATCAGTAAATGTTTGGTTTATATATTTATTAACCTGAGGCTATGTAACAATTTCTAGATTGAAAAAGGGTCATAGTATCGGAAGAGGAGAAAACAGGAAACAGGACAGGAACCTACCACAGAGGGCCTCTGAAAGACTCTACCCAGCAGGATATCAAAGCAGATGCTGAGACTCATAGCCAAACTTTGGGCAGAGTGCAGGGAATCTTATGAAAGAAGAGGGAGATGAAAGACCTGGAGGGGACAGGAGCTCCACAAGGAAAGCAACAGAACCAAAAAATCTGGGCCCAGGAGTCTTTTCTGAGACTGATACTCCAACCAAGGACCATGCATGGAGATTGTTGTGATTCGTAAGCAGACATCTCTACAGCCAGCCCCAAAGGACCTGACAAACTGGTTATCAGGCATCTGTGAATCCACCTATAGACCAACTGGAACCACCTGTGCATGCTCTGGGTCACCTTATAAGAGAACTCGAAGCTCCTCCTCTCTCTCTCTTCTGCCCTGCCCAGAGACGGTCTCTGTGACCCATTCCCCCTTTCTTTTCTCCTTCCCTTCCCTCTTCCCTTAATAAACCTCCCACGTGGAACCAGCTGCATGGTGTGAACCCGCTGTGTAACTCTGTTGCCCAGTCCTAACAGAGATATCCTAGAACCCCTGCAGAGATGTAGCCCATGGCAGCTCAGTATCTAAGCGGGAACCCTAGTAAGGGGAACAGGGACTGTCTCTGACATGAACTCAGTGGCTGGCTCTTTGATCACCTCTCCCTGGTGGGGGAGCAGTCTTACCAGGCCACAGAGGAAGACAATGCAGCCAGTCCTGCTGAGACCTAATAGGCTAGGGTCAGATGGAAGGGGAGGAGAACCTCCCTTATCTTGGAGAGGGGACTTGGAGAGGGGCATGGGAGTAGATGAGGGAGGGAGGAGGCTACAGCTAGGATACAAAGTGAATAAACTGTAATTAATATAAAAATTAAAATAAAAATAAAAAAGATTTATCCTATCCTGAGGATGAGCCCCCAACTGGTTATCCAACACATAGTGGTCAGTCCTGAAATAATATACCCAGAAACTATGCTTCACAGACTCAGCAGGTTGTAGCTATATATTTATGTATATATAGCTATATATATAGTATGCAGACAATAATAATCAAAGAATAAAAAGCTGTCAATTTGAGAGGGAGTAAGGGGGAAGATGTGGGAGGTATGGAAGGAAGAAAGAAGAGGAGAAGTAAACCCTGTTCTAGAAGACTGTTACCATAACTACAGGCAGAGGTATTACCTACAGAACAGCTTGTGAGAAGCTGAAGATGCATCACACAGCTAGGTGACACATAAATTTATTATTTTTAGGTCAACTCGGAGTTAAGGAAGCCAGAAGTTTCCTTTAATCCCTCCATCACAAAGCCATTAAGAAAAGTTTTTTGACACCTGTTAATGACAGGAAGGCAGACCCTGTTAACACTGCAGGGGTAGGGGCATAGTAGCAGAGATAAATGGGATCATCTCTAAATACAAGAGAGAGCATTTTGTTGTTGTTGTTGTTTTAGGCAAAGGAGTGAATAGGAGTGAGTAGGAATAAAATTACCAAAAGAAAACATTAAGGCTGAGCAAGTCTTGTTAGATTAATCTGGCAAGATTGCTGCTGAAGTAGATCAGGTGAGAAGAGGTGGAGAGTGGAGGGGAGGGATTTGATCAGATATAAAGTATGAAGGACCTTCACTTAGCCAACCCTCAAGGTCAAAGCCAAAGATCAGAACCTTGAGGATTAGATTACCGTGACTAGAACTAGGTGCAAGAGATAACCTTTGTCACATAGAGGAAATGCTACAGTCTGGGTCATGGAAGTCCTACAAAGGCCCTGGTCTCTCCAGCTTGTGTCTAGTGCTATTGGTACCTTACATAACTGGGGACTAGTTGGAAAAAAATTAGGAAAATATTGGTAGCATGATTTTGAAGGGGATATTGAAAAGCTCTCTGTTTCTGTTTGCTTGCCTTTGTGAGAAGAGCAGGCTTCTGTGAGAGCCGAAGTGACATTTTAAATTTTAGTTGCTGTGCTTAAGAGATACATGAATCAAAATGCCTGTAAGCTGTAAGCTTGCCCTAGGTCAGATATTTCCTGAAATACTGGAGGCTATTGTTTATGGGCAATAGCAAGCCACAGGCTTTCACTTCCCTAAACAAGTCTGTCTAAACCACCTACATGGGATGTGCTTGATCACACATAGGTGGGTAGGAGGTCCATGAGCAGGAGATACATCAGGATGTACAGTTGCCCCTGATTGGATGTAGGCAGGCGGTACATAGGCAGGAAGTACATCAGTATACAGTATACGTGCTTGCCCCTGATTGGATGTGATGGGAAACAGGGAGGCCTCATGGTGTTCAGGTCCAGAATTCTTTGAAGGAAAGACCCCAGACTCAAACGGCATGCGAACAGCAAAGATCGTTTATTTCTGCAGCAGTCCAGCGTGCAGGGATCACCACTGATGAGTGCAGGCTCAATTTAAAGCCAGTCAGGGGAATTCCAGAGACAGTTAGACCATCTTTATTCTGATTGGCGCAGGTTAGAAGCAAGGGTACAGAGGGGTGCACTGGGAACTGGCCAGGGCTTTAGCCAGGAGTTAGGGGCTTTGGAACCAGCTCATACCAGTACAGGCTGGAAGTTGAGCAGCCTTGAGCAACCTTATCTTCCCCAGGCCAGATGTCCTGGTCGTTCGTGATTGGTTGCCCATTCTCTTTCCTGTAACTGGTATCTCATTTCTGAGAGGTGCAGATTTAGGCCTGCTCCACCTAGCAAGAAACCAAAGCCTGTCGTGGAGTTGGTTAGGCTCCTACATATGGGACCCCTCAGTCGTTTTGCCTTTTTAAGCCTCAAAATGATTCGTGTCCATTTCTTGGGAACCCTGGAATGGACCTGGCCAGAACCCACCAACTTGGCCAGTATTTAATTAAAATTGCTTCAAATTTGGCTTTACATTGTGGTAGGTAGTCTTAACATTTACATTAACATTAACATTTCCTCTACTATGTACCCAACACAATATACTGTGCTGACACAGGCTCAAAGTAAGAGCATCAGGAAATAAGGGTTTAAACCATGAACCAAAATAACCTTTTTTTTTTTCCTTTTAAGTCATCATATATTTTTTAAAATAATGCAAATCTATTGCAGAATTAAACAAAGTTCAATGCAGTGGTTTTAAAAGCACCACTAAACCTTGTCTAAGCTGCATCTTTGAACTGGGCTGCAGACACTCAAATCCTAAGCAATCCAACCTTTGGGCTTTTTCCTGAAATATTTTTCATTAACTTCTGCTTGACTTTCCACACAATTAATTTATTTCTCCAAACCCCTCAAAGACTGAAACAGCATCATGCCTGTTTTTTAAGGCACTTTAACTTTGGCAGGCACCAATCAGAATTTCATACTAACAAATGATATAATTTCCAACCCTTCTTTCTGGTTTATAGCTATAAATACCACCAAAACTTTGTAAAACCTCACAGCATTTTCACAATTGCTTGAATCTGTTTTTTTCCAAGATTACATTCCTAATTAGCCCCAAGCAAATGCCATTTTCTTCACTCTCCACTAGGCTGATTTTATTCTCAATCAACAGTCCTAAGACATTTGTTTTCAGGTCTCATCCTCTGAACTGGTATGGCTTGAATCTGAAATGATCCCCAACAGGCTTATGTTTTAGATGCTCCTTTTCCAGCTGGTGGCTTTATTTTTGGAAGTGGGGACTAGACAGAAGCAGGTCATCAGAGAAGGGGCTTTGAACACTTACCTGGTCTCTAGTTCCTACCACTCTCTCGGCTTTCTGCTATGATGTGAGAAGGTTTCAGCTGCTCCGCCATGCCTTCCCTGATGTGTGAAACTGTGAGACAAAATAAATCTTCCTCTACTAAGTTGTCCTCACAAAGTGTTTTGGTTGCCGTACACAAAAGTAAATAATGCAGAAAAACAATTCCAAAGAAGTGTGTTTGTTGCTGTGATGAACCCCCACCTGTGGGTCCTGACCTTTGGAACTGTGTGTGGGAGGCGTTTGGAAGACTGTGTAGATAGATCCAGGCTGCAGAAGCCCTACAATTCTGTAAGTAAAGCTTAAGGGCAATGCTGGCAAGGGTTTGAAGAGGTCATTCATGTCTCGTTCCTGCACAAAGTCTACCTACATTCAATCAAAGGCAGTGCCCATGTCCTGAAATTTTGAATGAGGCTGAATTTAAAAAACAATGAACTAATCAATTTAGTGGAGAGAATGTCAAAGCACCATAGCACTGAAGCTGTGGTGTGGATATTGCTTGCAGCTTGTAGACAGGTTTACACTGAGAATTGAAAGTAAAAAGAAAGCAGAATGCTGTGCTTTCTAGCAGGGAAGACGGGGAGTGCAGGCAAGAAGAACATAAGGGACTAAAGGGATGAAAAATTAAAATCTTGCATAGTTTAAGTATCAAATGTCCTCCATGGTGGGTTCTAACACTTTAGGCTTAGCTTATGAAACTGTCTGGGGAGGTTGTAGGACTTTAAAATGAAAGACATGGCCTGGTGGTGGGTCACAAGGGCTGGGGTGAGGGTCATAGTCTGACTTTATCTGGTCTGAGCTCTGACCCACAAATGACACCACAGACTCCTGCCACTGTGGACTGATCCATTGTAGTCACCATCCCTCCTCACTGTGATGGACTGTATTCTAAATTTCTCCCTTCCTTCGGTTGCTTCTATCACTAGAAAAGTAACTCACTCAGGAGCATTTAAAGACAAATTTGCACCAGGACAATAGGAAAGATGCCTTGAGAGTGGTTCAGGATGTGGCAAGGCTCCAAGGCTCCACTCATTTCAAGTTCTACTGTGTAAGACTGCAAACTCCCTTTAAAAAAAAAAAAAAACTGTCCTTTAAAAAAAGATCCTCTAAGTTGTCCTGTTCAAAATGGGCAACAAAAGGGTTTCCCAGGTTCATCATATGGCGAGCTAGAGGCAATTGCAGTGCTCAAAGGGAAATTCATCTGTTGCCTGAGCCAGAAGCAGCAATTGGCACCATCTACGTGGTAAGGAAAATGCACAAGTTACAAGGTTATAGGCCTCTGAGAAAAGCTGAATAAGGGAGGCAACGTGCAAGAGTCAGATCCCTGCATGGAGTCTCGTGGGGGACCATGCCTGGAGCCAAGGGAGTGAAGCCAGGTTGCAATGGGTACCTCTGGATGCTGGTGATACCAGAGATGAGTGAGGAATGTCTGCTGAAAATCTAAAGGCGCTAAGGTTAGTCAGGCTGTGAGGGCTTCAAATGACAAAGCCCACTCTCACATTATGGCACCATGCAACTGAACACCAACTGAATGGGTGATATCTAGCCACTGGATTTAATGTTTACACCATTAGACTCCAGTGCATTCTCACCACTGGCTTTTCCATTTGAAAAACATCTTCTCACTTTTCTAAGGCATCTGAAAACCAAATAAATATTCCCATTCTTCACCTTGCCTTAACTGAGGAGCTGAAATCAGGCTTATCCTGTGGCTTCCTGTGTATGCTGACATGGTTTTATTCCTCAGTGTCCCACATTGACATGTCTTTACTTTTTGAAGAAATTCTTGCCCAGAATAAGGTATTATGGTCTATGTTTCAGGAGCCTCAAAAAAAAAAATCTGTTTATCCAGATAATAGCTGACTCAAAGAAACTATCAGGGTAGGATTTCATGTCTTAGTTCTCCAAAAAGCTGCTTACTCCTCAGTCTACTTCAAAGCTGGCCTTGTTATATGTACCATAGCTGAATCACACAATCACATTTCTCTCAACTCCAATTAGCATCTCCTTTCCATGCATGAAGAGAAACTACCATAATGTACCCTAAAAACTTCATGAATAATTAGCTCCTCCCTTCTCTGACACTCAACCAGCCTTTGAAGCAATTCTAAAACTGTCGTCGGTGTTATGGAGTTGCTACTGCGCAAGGCTTCACATAGTCACTAGGGTTCAACTTGACACCCAAGTTCATCTGGTGGTTCTTTAAAATACTGTTATTCTCCATGGTGCAATGTAGGAATGGCTGTTTTGTGAGTATCTTGGACCTCTCTGGACTGTTGTCAGTGGAAGTCAGTGAGAAAGCACTCAGACATGTGGGTGCTCAGCTTATAACTAAAGATCATAACCAACCAGGTCTTGCTCACAATGGACATCACTGATCCCCAGATGTACACATCTCCAACCTGAAAAGCTGACGTTATACATGTATCAAAGCCTAAATTTTGAGCACCAGCATGGCATTATAAGTCAACACGTCACACCTGACCTCATGTGATATGTTGTAGTCAAAACATAGGTACTAAACATTTCTAATGTCACATCCAGGCTATTTATGGGAGGTGTTGAATTTAACTGAATTTCATGTTTACACTTGGTTTCTTTCTCCAAGATTTTAAGAGACCCTGACTAAGTCCATTTCAAGACTGGGACCAAAGCTGGGCAAAAATTCTTGCCACCCTTCCCCCTTTCTTGCTTGACAAGTTCCTGAAAACACACACACACAGGAGATGGGCTGCCAGTCAGCAACTTTCTCGACATCTGGCCTGGGGCTATATGAGATGACTGTTCCATCCCTAAGGTCGGAACGGATCAGGAACATACAAGTATCCCTTACCCTGAACCCATCCAGTCCTGGTAAGGATTGCCTAACTGAGACTGGAAGTCCCCTAGTTGGCTTTACAAAGGGCCTGCAGGCTCCTCTGGTGGTCGCCATTTTATAAAGTGGCTGATCCCTACATGCAGGATTTTTGCTTTCAAGAAATAAAACTGCATATGTGTGGTGATTTTGGACTTAACAATTTTAGATTACAAGTGTTCAAATACTCCAAATTTTAAAGTCTCCAAAAATGCAACTTCTGGTCTTAAGAACTTTAGATAAGGGATTGACAACCCATAGTATATTACGGGGGTCCCTGTTTGGCACCATTTAAGAAGTGGGGAACAGGGGGGAAAAAGCATATGGCATCTATTCCACCAAGCAGATTGGACTCTGAGTCAGGACAAAGGAAGGCAACATAGACTGGAACTACATAAAGAGCCAGGATCTGGGGGCAGAAAGAAGGTCAGGTGTTTTTAAACCCAAGACACAATTCCTCCTGTTGTTCTGCTTTAATGAGCAGGAGTGGCCTTTCAGGGCTTTCCCTTCCATTTATACTCTCACTTCTCCTCTCAGCAGGCCTGCCCTCAGCTATCCCCAATGGGATGAGTCCTCTGCCTCAAAGGACAAAGCAGAATAAAACATCCCCAGGCTCAGTGGACTCTGGGAGAGTCTGTGGACTAGATGTTGGATCTTGAGCCTTGATTTTTGATTATCAGAAATATTTAGAGCACACATAACTTTATCTCCATTCAGGACTTCAGGATTATGCAACAGAGAATAATTAATGAGGTCTTAGAATCTTCCTGTGACAAACAGTAAAGCCATGGTTAGCAGATGGGTGACTGTGAATGATTTGTCATTCCCCAAACTAGTTCATGGTTTTACGCTTGCAATGCATATCTTAGAAACTGCCAAAACGGCTGAGTTCGCAATATTCATTTTACCAACTTTTTTACATTTTGGAAAATAGTTTAGAAGAAAATACTACAGGTCACCCCTTCCCTTCTCCTGGAGCCCTTGGGGATATTAAGTGGAGAAATCCTGTCAAGTCCCAGGAACAAGAACCCAAAGTCATCTGTCTGGACCGAGTGACAGAAAGCCCCAAGCAACTGGAGTGTCTTTCTATATTTGTCTCACTTTAGCTGCTGTTCTGCAGCTTCTCCTAGATCAGCCATCCAGCATGCATGCAGAGTTCATCATGACACTGCATGACTTATCAAACCAATCTTGTTCAGCAGCTTTTTAAAGGCTGCCCCATCTTACAGGCACTGATTTATCTATGTAGATGTTGAGTCTATGAGCAGACTCCACTAAGGAAGTGGAGTCTGAGCCTGTCCTAGCTCCCACAGCTTCCCTAGTAACAGGCTTGCTCCAGCTGGAGGAAGAATGTCAGGTGTTGCTCCCATCTTCATTAAAAAAACATAGAGGAGGTGTTGGGAATTTAGTTTGATGGTAGAGTGCTAGCCTAGCAAGTGCAAGGCCCTGGGTTCGGTTCTCAGCTTTTGGGGGGGAGGGGGGAGAAAGAGGACCTGGGAAGTAGCTCAATAGAATGCTTGCCTAGCATACAAGGAGTCCTGGGCCTAACATCACATAAATTGAACATGGCGACATATGCCTATAACCCTGATGCTGAGATGATAGAGGCTATACAATTAGACTTTTCAGGGGCATCCTCAGCTTAATTTAGGAAGGTGAAGGCCACCAAGGGCTACAAACACTACTAAAACCAGAGTGTTATTCTCATCACATCCTTCTTCACTGTGCCCTGTAAAAGGTCCCTTCCTGGTTCAGACACTCGGGAACGTTAAGTGAGTGTCCAGGGCATTTCTCAATAAAGTGACACTAGTATTCTGGGTCTCAGAAGTGTGAAGAATCCAGCAACTGCACGTGAAGAGGGAGGACTGGGTG
The DNA here is from genome assembly GCF_907164565.1 of Psammomys obesus. Classification (NCBI taxonomy): domain Eukaryota; kingdom Metazoa; phylum Chordata; class Mammalia; order Rodentia; family Muridae; genus Psammomys; species Psammomys obesus. The sequence continues at coordinate 18,294,811 of NW_026594428.1, forward strand.
GCTCTGAGTTCCCCAGTGGCTTCAGGTGTCCTCGGCGCTTCTCCATGCTTCTTTCTCAGCATCCCAGGCATAACACTCGGTTGCCCTGCCCACTCTTTCTTCCTTCCCTGATGAAATATTTATTGAGCAACTGCTTTCAGTAAGAGGGGGACTTTGACTCCTACACAGCTGGGTCTCCAGCTTGAGAGACAAGATAGATAAGCACCCATGAAATATTTAATAATGATGCAAAGGCCAGAACAAGCAATTCAGAAATAATGATAGCTGTAGGATTCAGGGCAGAAAAAGAGCCACGGGGTCAACATGCTTGAGAGAGGCTTTCTAGAAGATGCCAGACAAGATGAACTTTAGGCAGTACAAAAGCAAGGGAGAGGCCATTCCAGGGGCACCAGAAAGAGACAAGGAGAAAATGAACTGATAGGTTTTACTTCACTTTGTTTTAAACACAATATGAGTTTTATTTCTTTTCACGGACGTGTATACACTGTAGATAGTGCTGGATTTCATAAGACAATTTCAAGTGTATCCTGTGCTTTGTTCACAGTCTTGCCCTTATGCCCTTCACTTTCTCCCTTCCCTCTCCCCCATCACCAGTATTCTTCCTGTTCTGACTTTTGCCAGTCTTCCTCATGCTTTCATATTGTATGGGGGCAGGGCTTTGGAGAAGTATTGAGAGTATGTTAATCCTAGTGTGTTGAATCACACTGAGTCCTCCAAGAAGAAAAGTGAATTTGAGACAGTAGACAGTCAGTGGAAAGCTGGGACTATCCCAGGCCTACTTCTCATTTCCCTCCAACAGAAGCTATCAGAGGGCATGCACCCCAAAGACATTGCTGGATTTGTTTTCTTTTTGAAACCTGGAAACAAAATAGGATATAATTAGGATGAACTAAAGTCCCTCATCTTCTGAAGGAAACAAAAAAATTTTCAAAATATTTTCATTAAAGGAAAACTATTGGGGCAAGAGTAAAGAAGTTAATGGTAGAGGTTGCCTAGTTTGAGGACCTGGATTTGATGATTCCCAACATTAGTTTAAATTTATATATTTATGTATTTTTTCAAATATAGGGACACTTTGTGTGCATGTATACCTATATGCTGGAAGAGGGCATCAGATCCCTTTCTAGATGGTCATGAGCCAGCATGTGGTTGTTGGGAATTGAACTGAGGACCTCTGGAAGAGCACCCAGTAGTTTTAACTGTGGAGACATTGAGAGAGAGAGAGAGAGAGAGAGAGAGAGTTGGGGCATATAAGTCAGTTTGGAATGTTATAGCATAATTACATAGACTAAGTGGTTTATAACCAGTAGACATTCACTCCTCAAAGTTCTGAAGGTTGAGAAGTCCAAGATGCCTGAAGACGCTGCCTCATGAGGACAGCCTTTTGTTTATTCCATTCTCTGTGGCAGAAATCCCACAGAGCTCTCTGGGTGTCTGTACTGCTACAACTCACCTTTAGGAAGGTTCCACCTTCAGCACCCAATCCCTTCCCAAAGCACCCCACCTCCAAATGCTCTTACACGAGGGACTGGGATTTCACAATGTGAATTTGAAAACTGTATGTTCACTTGCATTCTGATAAAGGAGCTGTATCCAGAATTCTTGAAAAATGTCTTCAAATCAGTAATCTAAACAAGCCAAAGGAACAAGAAAAAAAAATGCCTAAGTTGGCAGCTCATTAATTAAGAGGAAAAGCAAACATCCAATGGACATACAGAATTATGAAAGCTCATCAGTAAAAGCAGAGAGATGTAAACTACGGGTAGGATGAGATGTGTGTTCTTCAAAATGGCTAAAGAGAATTTGATAGAATATGATAGAATTGGGAGGTATGGGCTTTGGTAGGGGATTGGGTGCTGAAGGTGGAACTTTCCTAAAGTGAAAAAAATCTGACAATATCATGTGTTGACAAGAACCTGTGGCAACCAGAACTCTCATACAATAATGGCTAATGGGTAAATTTATGTAGATTTGGGTTTTTTTGTTGTTTTCAGTTTTTTTTTTTATTTTTAGATCTTAAACATTTATTTGAGCTCTATGTTTTTCTCAGGTTTCTATCTATATTTCTATCTACCTGGATTTTACAGTTGTCTCAGACAAAATATTAATCAGTAATTTTTTTAAAGCTCATCTTAACTTGACAAAAATTTCTACAGTCAGAGAAATCAGAAGTTGAATATAATACCATTGAATATGAACTTACTTTGTTTACAAAACAACTTATGTTTAATATCTGCCAATCCATATAAATGAGTCTTTGGGGTGCCTTTGCCTTCTCCAATTTATAAAGTCTCTTTAGCATGTATTTATTATTCTTTGAGAATTCCATATATGAATACAATGGATTTTAATCATATTCAATCCTCCCTCCCCTGAAACTCCTTGTGAACCACCACATCAGGCTCCTTCACAGTTTTCTAACCTTTGCACTAACTAGGTTTAATTAGTGCATCTGTGCAGGGGTGCGGGCATCCACCAGAATGTGAGCAGCATACCAGGGGTTACATCCTCACTCTCCCTCCCTCTGAAGCCATAAATTGCCAAAGAAAGAAAAAAAACATATAAAATAAATTACACTATAATAAAAAATTAAACCTTAAAAATAATCTAAATACTTGGTGTTGTTTAATAATTACTTTTATTTTATTTATATGAGTGTCTTGCCTGTATGTATTTGTACCATGTACATGCAGGTGGCCATGGAAGCCAAAAGAGGGCATTGGATCTCCTAGAAATGGAATTACAGATGGTTGTGAAACACCAAGTAGGTGGCGGAAGCTGAACCCAGGTTCTCTGCAAGAACAGCAAGTGTTTTTAACTGTCTGCCATCTTTCCAACCCTACATGCTAATCTTTGAATCATATAACCTCATGTAGCCACAGTAACTGCAGATGTATTAATTAAGGAGAGCAGACAGATAAGGTGATATAATCATGGGGCAGAGACTAGAACAGTATACCTGAAGATGAAAGATGGGGGCATAAGCCAGGGTACTTAAGGGGTCGCTAGAAGCTGAAAAGGCACCAAAGGGATCTTTCCCCTGTAACCACCATAAGTAATATGGCTCTTATTTTAGCTCAAAGAAGACCATTTCAGACTTCTGGGCCCCGAAACTGTAAAAGAAATCTGTGATACTTTAAGGCAACAGTTGTGGCAATTTTCTATAGCAATGGTAAGAAGCTAACTTAAAAAATTTTCAAACACTGAGAAGACAAAATGGACTCTATACATTGCATTGCCATGTACAGAAGGCACTTGGTCCCTCAGGTAGGTCCCACTAACCATGAACAGCCACCTGCCAGGTCATACTACTTATTTGTCAAGATAGAGATTTTATTTGCACAGCTCATTTCCTTCCCACTGACACTTACTCAACTTTAGATGTCAAGTTTCAGGATTCAGAGATTGGACTCTGTTGCTGTATACAATTCCTCTGCATGAGAAACAACCCAACACACATTCAAAAATCATTATGTGCATGCTATGATTCCAGGTCAAACTCTGGCCAAAGTCTATGAGAATGGATCATCATTAAATGTGGATCCTGGTGAGGTTATTTTCTAGTAACTAAAATTACCTATGTACAGACTGAGATCTCTTTGTCTTGTTATCATTTTTATTAAACACTGATGAAATGTAACTGGCAAAATTTTCTAATATAAATAAACTAAGCTACTGTAAACTCTTAAAATTACTCTTCTTTGGATGCATCGACCATTTGAAAGATTCAAATTGTCCTTTTCCCAGACTTGAACTCTCTGTTTATCCAAGGTTTCCTGACAATAATGGCAGGGAAACTCTTTCATGAACTCTTACTACGTTACTTGTGTTCTGCGTTCTCTGCCCTCTCACTGCCATTCTCCTTTCTGCCTCCAGGTATGAGAGGCGTGGACATTTGTTCTTTGCACCTAAGCAAATAGACCCGTGACATTTTTCCTGCTCAACAATGAAACACAAATGGCCACTGGGAAGTAGAACTTGCTCTCTTCAGAACTGAGAGCCCTTAGTACTCTTGTGTCCATTAGACAAGACTTGACATAGAATGGCTTTTATAGAAGAGTATTTAGGGTTTGGCTAAGGACCGGCTTTTTAATGTTTACTTCTGAATTTATGTTTACTTCTGAATTGAACCTCAGATAAAATACCATGCTATAGTCAAGTTCCAGGTGGAGGACAAGGGAAAAAAAAATGAAAGAATGGAAGTAAGGTAAAGGATTCATGGGGAAACTTGATGATAATTGTTAATATAACAAGCCAGGGGAGTTTACTAATCTCACTAAAAGTGAGTTTCTACACAGGTTAACCAAAAATGGATCAATGATTTTGCTAACCATTCCTCCAAATTATCCAAATAACAGAAGAATCACCTGTGCTGGGTTTTGCAGCTCTGCAGCAAAGACCATCAAATTATCACAGGGCCTATTCCTATGGGCTTTGGAGTCTGGGTTAAGGGATGGTGTCCAATGAAAGTAGACAACATGCTGTCAGTGGATGCTATCCTGAGAATTCTCTCAAGCACATTCCTTGGGTACCAGAACATCCCTGACCTGTTGGAAGATGCCACAGTGAGGATCTCTGGTTGACTGAGCTACCTTCCCACAGAAGGCTCTGGGCAAATGGTGAGGCAACCACAAAGAGAAGCTGCTGAGGAAAGGGGTGATATGAAGGACTCTGCATGTAGCCCTGCAGCAGTACTCAGTACTGATACATGATGCTCTGGGGGTACTCCAAGGGGTTCAGCTGAAGCTCTCAGCCAAAGAGCCAAAATGATAGATGTGTCCCACAAACCTGAGAACTTTGTGTCCATATTCACACCCACAGGGTGGGTACGTAAGTTAAAAGTGAGTTTCTAGTGGTGCAGATAAATTCATAAGAACTTAAGTCAACTTTAAACATCAAGAAATACACCCCTAAGCACTGAGCAAAAGGAAGGGTGTGTTCTTGACTCTGTTGTGAAAACTGCATACTCAAAATGGATGTGATCACTACCTGGCTGTGTCTGAATATTAAGAAAGCCTGGAGTTTGGACAAATATTCTTTATATAGCTGTTGCTACACAATGTGCTATCCCCCCAATGAATGTAGATTTTATGGTGGCTGGGAGCCATTTAGTGCTTCAGCACTAACTCTCAGCCCGAGGATTTGCTGTAGCAATAACTCTAACATCTTCCTACCCTTTTGCCCTCCTTGGCTTTCCTTTGCCATCTTTCTCTCCTTGCTTTACACCTAACTAACTGTTTAACACAGTGAATTATTTTATAACACACAAAGCATTTTGTGTCTGGTGCCCAAAGTAACTTCACTTTGTTTACAGTTTCTCAATGTTCTGCTCCCCCCAACTCTACCAACATCATTGTTTTGATAAGCACTCAGGAAGGCTTCCCCAACCCCTAGCAGAGATAGGACCCAAAGGGATCCACCAGGAAGAACCCCCTAGAGATTTTAAAGGAATAAGCAAAACAGACTAAAACAAAGGGCATAATACCAGGTGAGATCAGGCTCAGCTCTGAGCAAAGGAACCTCTTGCCTTGTAAAACAACAGCTGCTCTTGAGAGAGAGAAAAACATAGTTAAATATATGCAGGCACTGCCGTTTTGGTTTATGGTCCTGGGGAGGGGATACAGTGCCAGGAGAGCATCCTCCAAAGTCACAGGTAGCCTTACCTGGGAGATGGGAGAGAGGTGGCGACAGGCTAGACAAGTGTACTGGGCTGGGACATCCACTCATGCCTTCCATTCATGCCCCATGTTCCCTGAGGTCCACCTGCCTTCATTTTCCTTCCTCACATTGCCCCTTATCAACCAGATGGACTCCTTCTTATGCTTCAAACCCAGCCCAGGTGTTAGTGACACGTTCTTTGATTGCTGCTAACCCAAAAGTAAACTCTGTCCTTTCCCATTCTTTGTTTACCTTGAGCATCTGCCTGAGAGAAGAGCTTCCCATTATCTGTTTAATGAGTCTTTCCCTGGTGTCAGCTGTGTTCCCGTTAGTGGGTCGAATCCTAGGTAACCGATATTAATACATCACTCCCAGATCCTAATTATCTCCTGGAAAGCGGTCGGGAAGTGAACCCACTAGATGACAATGAGTAATGTTAGCACCGTGACTCTCAGCCATGGTGCAGTCTGTGTTCTTCGCAGCATAACACATTTCATCTTGTCAAGAGCTTTATACAAAGTGTTTCTCAGAAACCTCAAGTTTTCCTAATTGCCATGGATACTCAAATAGAAAACACAGCTATCGTTGGGATGATAAGTGGATGTTGGAGCTTATGCCAAACAGTAAACCAGTGCCACAGGCAAGAAGATAATCTTCGTTTCGAACCACACATGGGTTACATTTCACTTGTATCCTATGCAGAAACACAGCTGGCAAATAATCCCAGTCTTCAAAGTTTTTTCCACTTTGTCAGGCAAGCTCACAGGTATTTCACAAGACATGTAGACCAAAAGGAAAAGGAAGAAAAGAGAGAGAGAGATCAGCCTGCTGCTGAGAGAGAATCTGGGTCAATTTTTTAGATTTACACCCACATGAAACTCACAGAAGTACAAAATTTGGGAGATACTGGTTAAAAGAAAAAATCATATCATCTATCAGAGTAAGTTAAATTGCTGTATGTTTACAGTTCGATAAATGAAAACTATCCTGGATCTTTACCAAAATCAATTTCTTTGGCACCTTACAGAAGCTTCCATGGATACAACTTTACATACACAAACACACACACAGACACACTTGCAAACACCATTCCAAAGAAGAAAAGCATAGCGGCAAAAATTTCTACTTTTGTTTATAAGGATTCCAATTGATTTCACTTGAATGAGCTGTCCACTCAATTCAAACTGATTAACCTCCATCCCATCACTGGAAATCTGTGGTTCTGGGATACGCTTTTAATTGTCTCTATAATGTACTTGGGAGGTCACTGAGGAAATTGCACACACAACATTTCCTGTAGGATATACTGACAAAATAAAGAACCAGAGCTTCGACACCAAGGAATCTGGAACATTCAACCCAAATTGGCATCTTCCCTGCTCTTTCCTGACTTCCTCATGGCTTCTTTCTCTGTGGATATTTATGCATATGTCAGCTGCATCCTTGACTTTGCATGGTTTGTTCTTCTCCAGGACTCTAACACAAAAACCTGATATTTTTTATTCCCCCTCTATTTGTTCCAAAAATGAGCCTTGCCTGATAAATTTATTGGAATGCCATAAAGCTCAATAATCAAGATAAATAATGTCTGAATGTACTGCTTTCGAAAATCAGAATGAATTGGCAGGGGCTCTGTGATAGTCATAAGTTGTCTTTATTGCCTCTTGGCCCATAATGCATTGTTTCTGATTCACTAGTCAATACAGGTAGGGACAATGTCCAAACAGAAATAGCCACTGTCACCTCTAGACAGAAGAATGTGTTTGCTATTTCAAGGCAGTTCCCAAGAACTCTTTTTCCCCCCTACTCACAGCAATGGACAAATTTATAGAGTAGCAACATTGCATTGCAAAACCCCTAAATAGGTTACGCAGCCTTCCTGCAAACCCACAATGACCATGTGAGGAGTAAATAAATCTAAGTACTTAACACTATCTAAGTTCTGGGAGATGTTTATCACAGCAGCTGCCCAGACCTCTTATGACAGACACAGACCACAAACAAAATTCTACTAGGTTGTTCTCAGTTTTCAAGTGAGAGAGACAAAGCTGTCCCTGGTGCTCAGACTCTCTGCTGGAACTCCCTGAGAGCAAACTGCTTCTACTCTCCTTTTCTCTCCTGTAGATTTTATTCTTAAATCCAATGTCTTTGCAGATGGACAAATATAGATTGGAAAACTCATTTTATGTCTCACAAGCACCTAGAATTTCCAACAGTTCCTGTGAAAAGAATCCTAGCTGTCAGGTCTATAAGGTCAGACCAGAAACCTCCCTGCTCAGAGTAGCTCTAAAATTAAATAAATACCACACAAAGCACCTGTAACCCAGCTGATGCTGCATTTTAATGCAGTTTCAATTGCACCTGACATGTTCACAGACCAAAGCTGCACATCATCCACCCCTGCCCAGCAGGCAAGTTCTGGCAAGCTGCACTTCAGAAGCTATGTCTGGTAGTTTTGCAGTAGAGCGTCCCCCTCCCCATCATATCTCTGAGTTCTTCCTTTGCCCCTGCCCAGGCCATTCCTGCCTCCAATAAGCAGTAGTCTAAGTTGTTCCACTTGTAAATTTATTTTCTTTGCTGAGATGGCCGTGGGGTTGGGGAAAATCCCTGTCAAATCAGTTTGTAAGATTAAAAAGAAACAAATCAAAATGAAAAGAAAATCGGTGTAGTGTTTAAAAATGTGTCCCCTGCTAGTTGTGCTAAGTAGATGTAATGCTACACTCCAAATTATTGTGTCCCCATAATTCATATCCTGAAACTCTGGCCCTTAAGATTACAGTCCCAGAAAGCGGAGCCATGAGAAATGATCAGAAACTCTTATTAAGTGGATCTGTCCCTTTACAAAAGAGGTTGGGGAAGTCTTAGGTTTCCTATCATGTAGAATATGTGAGACAGAGTGAAAAGGCACTGTAAGTACCAGGAAGCTGTCCATAGCACACCAGGAAGCTACCTATACCACGCACTAAATTCACCAGGGTGAATTTATGTTCTAGAATCCAGAACTGATTCAGACATGGAAATGTCCCTAGGATAAGCAAAGTTAATGGTTTCATTGGATAATACACTACCCACCAACTAACAGGCTGTATCCCAACTATTTGGAGTATGTGTTAATACAAAGTTGCCACCTTCTATGTCGCGCCCAGGGTAAGGTGTATTTTAATGAATTGGAGGAACTGTTGTAGCCAGTATCTGTAGATTTTCCATGGCAAATACACTTAAATCTTATTTCAATGTAGGAAAGCAAACTCCTCATTCAAACAACCATATTCTGAGTTTCTAGATGTCAAAATGGACATCCATGTGGATTTGCCTTAAAATCTGTACTATCCTATCAAAGTCTACTTGATATTATCACATGTCATTTCCCATTTAGCCTAAGAGTAGTCACAGGTCAAAAGCACAGCTCAGGGTGTCTGGAAGATCTTCTTGGGTTTGGGCCTTAGGGAAAATTTATGTTCAGCACAAATCAGAGGCAGGCGGATGATAGCTCAGGTCATCTGTGTTTCCATGATGCTAAGTTGGTACACAAGGCTGACAGCCAGAATGAGGCATGGAAAGAGTCTACCATCTTGCTGACCATGAATCATTTGAAGGCCATGAATATAAACCACAAGAATTGTAGGTCAGCCATGTTTCTTTGACAGAGTATGCTGGGTGTCAGGAAGGCCTGGAAATGAGCACAGAGTTCACAAACCAAGCAAGGACGAGAATAGATTCTGTCCTGAGGGAAAGACCCAACACTTGTACTTCTCATAAGCCACCAGAAGGTGAGTAGAACTTCAGCTGAAGGCTTCTGTGGCAGAGGCTGCAGTGGTCCACCCACGGCCTGTTCTTCTGCTCTCCCTTCCAGTAAAGATTGGCTGAAAAGCATGGCATTGCTGTCCCTGTTCCAGATACACATGACCATTGGGATACCTATGTATTTACAGGGGCCCAGGAGGTATAGAAGCTTGAAACAGCATCGTTTTATTGCCTACAAGGGCTAGAGGACAAAACTCTATGATCAAGGTATTAGCAGAGCCCAATACCCTATGAAGCCTTCAGGAAAATCTTTGCTTCCTTCTTTTGGCTTTTATCAGTTCTGCAACATTATTGGCTTGCAGTAGCATTTCACTAATCTATGCCTCTTTAGCTGTGTGAACTCTGGTGTGTTGCACAACACATGAGAAGATATGAACAGGAGTTCTTCCGGGACTTCCAAGAAAGTGCTTAAATATGGTGATAGAATTTTCACACTACTGAGATTTCTTTTCATTCTTCCATCTTGCTTACATCATTGTTATTGAAGTTTTCTGTCATCTGTAACTGAGTTGAATCCTACAGGTACACTGGCTTCACCAAGACAATAGCCACGGTGCCTTATTTAGCTTTCTACTGCTGTGGTGAAAATACCATGAGCAAAGGCAACTTGGGAAGAAAGGGTGTATTTACTTCATTGTATAGCTTGTTCATCCTTCACGGGAATTAGGGCAGGAACTCAAACAGGACAGGAACCTTAAGGCAGTAACTGACGCAGAGGCCATGGAGGAGTTCTTCATGGCTTGCTCATCTTATGATTTGGGCCTACCCGCCCAAGGTTGGCACCACCCACAATGAGCTGTGTCATCCCACATCCATCATTAACCAAAGCCAAAAGACATGCCTGCAGGCCAGTCTTAGAGGTATTTTCTCACTTAAGCGTGGTCCTTCTTACACATTCATTTGAGTTTGTGTCACACTGCTATAAAACTAACCAGGACACATGGGATAAAAGAAGATGGGAGCAGTGGATATGGATGTTGGCCAAAGTAGCTGTCCTTCCTGGGCTTGCCACACTGAATCTGCCATACCACAGAACCAGGCAATCAAGTTTCCATGGTCCAGTGACAGTCCAATAGCAAAGCGGGAGACAGGTGGTGGCATCATGACAGCCCAGCTTGCTACTGACTGCAACAGGAGCCAGAGCTTTCATGCATGACACTGCTCTTTGTACGTTTCAGTCAAAGTTAAGCCGAACTGCACATGCTAACAGGAGGGAGACAGGGGTCTTACTTGCAATTGCTTCCCTCCCTGGATTCTCAGGCAGGTAGTCTCAAACATTCCTGGAAAAGGCTTTACAGCAAATGTCTTGAGTTTGAGTAAGAGATTCATTGGTTACTTTTCTCTTTCATCATAAGAGTTGACAGAAACAACTTGAGAGAGGAACTTTATTTAAGCTAAAGGCTTCAGAAGGTCACAGAACAATATGACAGAGAAGGGCAAAACCAGCAGCCCAGAGCATAATGACTTCTCATGTCTTGACTAATGGGAAGCAGAAAGAACAGTCCAGAACCAGATGTTTAAACATCATGGGCTTGTTCCCAATGATCTGATTCCACCAGCCAGACAGCATCTAAGACACTACCACCTCTAACTGCCACTACAATTTGGAGACCAAGCATTCAGAACAACAGCCTGTGGTGATATTTCAGCATCAAATCACCCAAGGGCTATCCTGCCCCTTTGTTTCTACCCAACCTTACCATCCTTCTACTAAAGTAACCAGAAACAATATGTAAATTCACAGCCGTGATTATACTGCTTGTAGAACACACATACACACACACCAAACTTCAGTGTTACCAATATAATCTTATTAAAAGACAAAGACTTGGTCTGATGCAAGTTGGTATGGCAGGGTGAGTGAGTAGGGGAGCTCCCCTTCTCTGAAGAGTAGGGGAGGGGGAATAGAGGAAAGAGGGAGGAAGTGTGGGACCATGAGGAGAGAAGGGAGGGAGCTACAAGAAGGATGTAAAATGAAAACATAAAAATTTTAATTAAAAGAAAAAAAGGCAGAGACTTGTGAATATCCATCACATTAGCCAAGGGTTGGCCAGCTCCTAGGTTTGTTAATAAAGTTTTATTGGCCCACAGTCCACCCATGCATTCACATAATGTTTATGGCTGCTTTTGTGCTGCATTGGAAGAGGAGCATTATTGTGACAGAGACTGGCCCTCGACACCTGAAGTGTTTACTATCTAGCTCTTCACAGAAAACATTTTCTGGGTCCTGGCCCAGGCAACAGTCCAGGCTGAGATGTAAGCTCTGCAGGCAGGCGGTGCCAGCCCTGCTATCTGTGCTGCTGTTCTGAGAGCCCTCTTCTGCAGGCATTCCTGTGGGAAACAAGGGCATCCCTTCAACTCTCCTTTCTTATAGGGCCAAATTACCAGCATGCACCATGCTAACTAAATAAATACCCACCAGGAGTTTCCAAAGACTAAAGGGAAAACTTTCCTTCTCAGCTCTAACATGCACCGCAGGCTGGTCAGCCCTGTATCCATTGCTCTGATATTGATGACCACTGCTGATGACAAGGGGCCCAGCGAGATGCACAGGACAAAAATTCCTCTTAGTGAGGACTGCCAAGGAATCGGCCTTCTGCTGTTTGTGCAGTGGAGTGAGGTCTAGCCTGGCTTGCTAACACGTGCCTTCCAAGTAGTTGAAGTAAGGTACCTCTGGGATTCGGTGGGATGGTCCACCAGAGCTCTTGCGCATGAAGGCTCCAAAAAACAGAGTTCACAGAAAAGAAATCCAGAGTGCAGAAAAATCACTGGGAAAGGTGAATACAGTTTTGCCTTTTAACACAGCCACCGTGGATTCTGACCTTCTCCTGTTTGGGAGAGTGTGGTAAACATCAAGTGAAATATGAAGCAGTGATTTCATTCAAATCTCCTCGTGACAGTGAGAGCATAAGGCAGTAACTCCTAAGAATTTCCATTCAGTAAAGGATGCCACAAGCAAGGGAAAGTGACAGTACGCCACTCACTGGAGACACTTCACTGTATAAAACAACAAGGGATCAATGTCGAGAATAAACAAGGAATGCCTTTAAATTATTTTTTAAAGCCAGTAGGTGTTTCTGTCAATGGCAACTACCCGACATGCATGCATAGAGACAGTGAATATTTCCTGCAACGTGGAGAAAATTAAAACAATGGTAAAAAACCCACACCAGAAAGTGAGCCACTGGAATGCAGCTCCCTTCCAGCTGTAGGAGAGAATGCGAAAAGAGACACTCAGGAGAGCCAGTGCAGCCATGGGGAGCCATCTGTAGGATTCTCTGAAGCTAGGCAGACTGTCTCCAGCCTTGGCATGCACGCCTGATGACTGTTCACCCAGGCATCTGTCATTCTGGTCCAAGGCTCCACATGCAAGGAAATACATACGAGCTGTGTCTGTGGTCACATCAAGGAAAAGGCAACATCTGCTGCCATTTGTAAGTGGCTGTATACAAGCATAGCTCCACTATGAACTGGGATGATCGGAGAGCTGGATGAATGAATAGGAACCAGGAACCAGGAGAGGTCCCAGACACATCATGCTCAATGGGAAACACAGAAAGTGTGAGTGTGAAGAATAATAGTCAAGTTGCTACACACACACAGCCCTGCACATTCTATGCAGATCCTGAGAGAAGGTTCTGATGTAAATGCCTCATTGAGGAAGGCCTGCAGAGAAGAAGGAAGGAAGCAGGATAGAGCAGATGAGCAGAGCAGCAAGGATTGGGGGAGGGGCCAAGAAAAGCATTAATCATATCCCAGACTTGTCCTCTTGTCTCAAGGGGACTGGCCTTTCCTACTCTTTATCACACACTTGGCTGGAGCAGGGGAGAGGCTCTCAGCAGGGGTCACTAGCAAGGTCTGGAGTCAGCAGCTGTAAGAACACTCTGAGCCAGCTCATGGGACAAATGAGGAGGGCTCTGGGAAAGAACAAAACCACAGAAAATGTGACAGAGCAGATCTCAGACAGCGGGATGAACATGCCAGAAATAAGAATGCAGTTAACCTCAGGACCCAAGCCCCTACCTTGTAACTTATAATAGAGAGAGGCCAGTCGGGACAGAGTGCTCAGTGCAAACCCAGGAAGCTTCCATCAAAACAAGCAGGATGGACACCCCGCCACCTGCTGGCAGGAGGCACCATACAGATTCTGTGCGTCTGGAAGAAGCAGGGCTCTGAGCCCAGGCTTATTTGTGAACAAAGAAATCAGAGCATTCAAATCCCCTCTCTGTAAGGTAAAATATCTATAGCCTCGAAACAAGCTGCTGTAGAAGGGAACAGCAACAAAAGCGAAAAGGATTCTGAACTTCCCTCTGTGTAATCCACACAGAAAGGCAGAGCGGGGATGAAAGCCTCCACCTGACTGGAGGGCTTCACTGGGTAGGGGAGCAAGGCTGGAAACAGCAAATGCAAGATATTCAGGAACCTAAAACGAAGAGATCTTTTTGTACAAAAATAGATGGCTCCAAGTGGAATTCAAATAGATGGGATTTGCTTGCTTCGGGGTGGGACTATTGCCACCTTTGTGGAAGAGCTGCAGGTGCTGGTGGCTTTGTCTTGTCTGAGTAAAGCAAAAACACTTGTCAAGACTGTGGCTGCAGCTCTGTGTTATGTATCTGTGTCCCCCCAAAACATGTCTACACACATGTGCACATGTATTCCTGCACACTGTTGCATCAACGTGCACAGGATATGTGTAGTTATACATATACACACACATGAAAATTCACCTCTCTCTTTTCTAACGCAAACCTTGATCTTCTGCCCAAGGGATTGTGTTGGGGACTCCTCTGTTTCATAGAAACTATCACCTTGACTTTCTGCTCAGTGTACTTCAAAAAACTGAGACCCAGGCCCAGGGGCTGGGTTCAGGAATCAATCTTTGACACATCATGCCAACCCAAGACACACAGAGACTTCTGCCTAATTCTCCAGCATCCAAACTCCTACATGTAAATTAGTTTTCTCCAAACCCCTCATCACAGACTTTTCCCTTCTGAGGACATTCAGTCCTACCCAATTCAACCCAGTGATATTCCATCCCAAGTGTCTCAGGCCTGTGAGACTAAAAGCATGGTCCCCAAATTAATAGCCAGAGCTGTGGAAGCTTGTTGGAAGTGCCAGATCTCATATTCCCAACCCAGATTTAGACTCTGAAGTAGGATAGGTAGACTGGGAGCCTCAGGGTGAGAATGGGCTGTGTCCTTAGGGAACAGGTTTCCTAGAAGCTTAGCCAGAGATGAGAGTTTGCATGCTCAAAGAAAACCATGGTAATGTTGTACCTTCAAAAGAAGGAGGAGAAGGAAGTAGGAGGTGAGGACACTAGAGTGTAGGCTCTAAGGAGAGCATCTAAGCGTAACTACTCATAGAGATGATAGGCATGAACTCACCCAAAATCTCATCCCGCAAGAAGGGAGACAGCCTGTGTCACTATGTCAACCATTGGGTGGTGGGCTAGGGACTATCTTCTCCTCCAGGTATTAGCAGACTTGGGCAGGGAAGCTTCTATTCCTCAGAGAGGTTTTCTCAACATGGGTGGCAGCTCAAAGCTGTCAACATCCCCAATGTCCAGCACCCAGGAGCACTAGCTGGGAGAGGGAACTGAGCTGGGTGCCCCTCTCCCTTGACCAGCCTCTTGGTTCCTGCATGATTCCAAGCCCTCATGATGGAGAGAAGAGTGGATTAGGAGATAACTTCCTTCATCTGCTCATTTTCTTGGGCTGATGGAAAACAAACCAGGTGGTTTCAAAACAATATAAATTTCTTGTCCCATAGTTCTTGGGCTGTGAAGGCTAAAACCAAGGCACTGACAAGGCTCTTCTCCCTTCAGAGTGTCTTCTGGGTTCCAGGGCTTCACGCTTCTTGGCTCCTGAATGTGTCTCTCCAAACCCTGCCTCTAATACATACCTCATCCCAAACCTCTTTGTTCCTCAGAGGTCACCTACTCCTAAGATAGGTGCTCCCTAAAGTTGAACTTTCACTCCTGCAAAAACTCTTTCTGCTCCAAACACATTTCATGCTCTAGGACTTTAGCCTATCTTTAGCAGACACAGGTTAGGCCAGAACAATGAAGAGGACTTGAAAGACCTCATTCTTAATAGATACAGAGACCACCATACTCTGACTTTCTGAAAAAACAAAACAAAAAAACAACAACAACAAAAAAAAGCCTGTGCTAGGAGGGAGCCTTCCTTCCATGCTGATGCTCCTGCGTGGAGTGGGCAGAGTTTGGCCTCCCAGGGTTTTAGTTGGACAGACAGCAGAGGGAGTGGCTAACAACCAGGCCCCATGAGAAGTGAGATAGGTTAGTGCTCCATCATCATCAACGGATGAACATTGATGCTTTCAGAGCCAATGCATGCTGCAGTAGCACCAAAGTGCCATTCCTCCTCAGTAATTCTTCCAAGTTATCATTTCTGCCTTGAGATTTTTTTTTCTCCACTAAAACAAGACTGTGAGGGCCAAGGCTCCCAGCTGCAGGGAGGAGCAGGTCTTGAAGAGGCAGCAGCTTGAGCTGTTGGTTTTTTCCACCTAGAATCCTTGTAGCCAATGTCTGGAGATGGCGGACAGAAGCAAGGTCTCAGAAACCAGGGATATGCCTTGGGTAGTCAGGGTACCTAGCTGACTCAGTGCCTCTCTCCCATGTGGGATGTACAAAGATAGAAGTTCCTGGTGTTATAGTGGGATGCCTAGGCCTAGGATCTCAAGAGCCAGAATGGAGAACAAACTTTGCTAGGAGTTCAGAGACCATGGGAACCCAAACTGGAAACAAGAAGAGTGGCTGGCAGACTCTACAGAGGCCGAGCTTGAACACTGACAGGACGAAGCCAGCAGGCATGACTTTCCCAATTCCACTGGATGTATCACAGCTTGCCGTCCACCATAGTCAGAGGTCAGGTCTCATCCTGGACACTTCACCTCCCTGCCATGCTTGCTAGAAAGCACATCACCTCTAGGAGAAAAGTATTCAGAATCATAAATGAACTTACTATCCCCCTGATAGATACCAAGCACTAAGCCAGGATTAGCCAGAACTGGCTAGAATCAGCAAGATAAAACTCTCTGCAACTTACAGACATGGGGATCCATGAGCTAAATTAAAGTCAATTATAAAACAAGAAAGGAAGTTACGCTTCTTTACTCCAGAGTTTTATGGCAGTGAAATTTGTACCTACCATGCAAGGACTGGAACTGCAGTTCAAGACAGTGTGATGTACACATACTGCCTCAGCCAGAGAAGCAAAGTGGTTTATGAATTCAGAAAAAAAAAGAGCATGTACCTAACTGAGCTTTAGAACCTGTCTCTGACTATAGCTCAGCCTCTCCATCTTAGAGATTACCTGACACTTTTTTTCAAACCCAGCTTCCCATAACCGTATTAGTTATGACTCTTTTGGCTGCAAGTGACAAAATTCCTAACTCAAATAAGCTTAAGAAAAGAAAAAAAGAGATTTCTTTGCTCACAAAACTGAGGAATCCCAAGGGTGAGGTTGCTTCAGGCATAGCTCAATCCAGGCTGCACTGGGATGGAGCACATCTCTGAATTTTTCAGCCTACTTTACACTCTGGGCCCATGTGATCACAAGAAATTGGTCACAATTTCAGCTCTGTGACCTCTTGAGATTCATGCCAACAGAGAACATATGCCATCCTGAAGTTCTAAGGAAAGCCCAGAAAGTAACTCTTCTCAAATGGGGGCATCAGTAGACCATAGAGAGCCAGTCTCTCTGGTGCCAAAAGTTGTAACATGCTGATTGGCTTAAACAGAGAGTCATCTTTGCCCATGTACCTCATTTGAGAATAAAGAAGCACTGACTCTCCTGGGGACAGGGTGGAGGGTGAACTAACAGCAAACCGAGTGCCTGTCAAATCACCATTCAGTTTGGCAGCTTACCATTCCAAGATAAGCAGACTACTCCTGAGCCTGGACAACATTCCAGTTGTCTGCCCTAGATGGAACTGTGATAAAATATTGAAGAGTTCTTTGGATTTGTTAATGTCTCTGGCTAAAAGCAACACCCACCGATTAGGGTACCTTAATGAGAAAGGGGGTAAGGAAGAGAGAGAGGACAGAGTGAAGGGCAGAGGACATGAAAAGGGAAGGGAAGATGGAGAACGGAGGACAGGGAGAAGAAAAGAGAAGACTGGAGGGGAGAGAACAGAAAGGCAGCATGGAGGAGAAAGGAAACATACTGCCAAGCACAGAGGAATCAGGAAGACTCAAAAACCAGGTCTGTAGCAAGCCCCAGGCCCCAGGCCACAAGGATCTTTCTGTTTCCTGCTTTATTTTGCTTGGGTGTTCATGTCAATCTTCCATTTTAGTCAGTGACCTCTCTCTGTCTGTGTGGTAGATGATGGTCATCCCATGACTTCTGAGGGTTGTGGGTATTTAGCAGCTTCAAGCAGTCTCTTGCTGTTGCGTTTCCTATTATCCAGGTTCTCTGAGTGCCCTCTCTAGCTCCTGGTAAGCCACACTCAAAGCGACACATTTTCCAAGCTGCAGGGGTTGGCATGGGTGTGGGCAGATGATTCAAGGGAAGACAGGGAGATGAGAGGAGGGACACACTTGGAGGGACTTTAGAGAACTGATGATGTGATACACCCTATGCGCTCTCACCAGGGAGCCATCTACTAGCACTTCTGCAGCCTTCTTGGTACCGAAACCAGAGATTTCCCCAATCTATTGAAGACAGTCAAGAAATAGAATGAGTCTTCAGTTAGGCCCTTGGACCAAGCTATTGCTTTGAGGAGTACCACCTTCAGGTGATTTAGTCAGAGAGTAAAGAAATCTCCCTCTGTGTAAGCCACTTTTACTGGACACCAGATACCTCTACCTGAAATAGTGTTCTGTAGATGGGGTGCCATGTGTCACCTCTTGCTGAAAACATTTAACTATCCCAGTAGAAGAGGTGTCCATACCTTGTCCGTGCAATTTGGCCAGAGGGTTTGGGGGTTGTTTTGTTTGTTTGTTTGTTTGTTTTTAATTTCTTTCTTTCTTTTTTCTCCTCCCTTCTCTCCTTCCAGTCCCTCCCCCTCACCTTCCCTTCCCTTACCCTATGCCTCCTCCCTTTCTTTTCAGAGAAGGAGAGACCTCCCATGGATATCATCCTGCCATGGCATATCAAGTAGGCCGAGGTACATCTTCTATAGAGGCCAGACAAGGTTGTCTAGTTAGCTATGTAATGCAGTGGTGGGAATGGAGAATCCCTACAGAATGGAGCATGCCAGTGACAAGAAAGACACCATGTTGTATTCAGCTCATCCTGTGTGCTCAGTGCTTGGCAGCCCTGTCTGGCTCTGAGAGGAAAGAGTAATTCTTCCTACTTGGTTTATAGTTTGGTTATTAATGAACATTCATGAAAAGCAGAACCATAAGTGATGGAGGATTGATGGGCGTGTGTGCGTGCGTGCGTGTGTGCATGCTTGTGTGTGTGTGTGTGTGTGTGTGTGTGTGTACAGAGCTGTTTCCCTTCGTGGGCAGCTCCACCAGCAGAGAATTTGTTTGCTGTGTTTTTCTCTCCATCATCAGCACGCTCTCCACTGGTGTCCCTAGCTGCAGTGGCTCCTCCGTGGTGAAAACACTTTGCAGATATTACACAGTATGTTCCTCACACTTTCCTCAGCCCTAGGAAGTCTGGGGGAGCTAGAGATGTGCTCCCTCAGCTCTAACCCCTCTATCCAGTGCATACAGCAGAAATGCCTACCAACAGCCAAATCCCAAATGCACTCACCCATGAGGAAACATTAAAATTCTCCATCAGAAGTATCCACAGGTTAAGTAGATCTGCTTCCGTTTTTAAATTTTATTTATAATCAGTGTGCCAGGTGTGAGAGAACACATGTATGACACAGTGTGCATGTGGAGGGCAGAGGACAACTTTTTGGAGTAGGTTTGCTCTTCTCACCTTTATATGGGGTCTAGGGATCCGAATCCAGCTGGCAGGCTTACCTAGAGAGTGTCTAAACTAGCTGAGCCATCTCACCAGCTCTAGACCTGTGCTTATCTCCTGTGATAGAATGAATGTTCATATTCTACCACCAACCAAAAAAGGTTTCTATGCTGAAGCTCTGACCCCTAATAAAACTATTGCTAAAGTGAAACTTTGGGGAGCAGTTAGACTTTGGTGAAAATGTGAGGCTGTGGCCTTCGGGATTGCTCTCATCAAAAGAGAATAAAACCAGCTCTCCTTCCTCCCCTTCTCCCTCATTCTCCTCCTCTGCTCCTCTTCTTACTTTTCTCTCCCTCCTAGTCCCTCTGTCCCTACCTCTTTGGTCCCCCATGTGAGCTACCTACAAGCTAGGCCAAAGACCTTCTCCAGAACTGGCCATGTTAGCCTTCAGAATTGTAAGTCACGTTGTTTAAGTCACCCGCTCTCTATTGTCTGGGAAAACCAACATCTGAAAAGTTGAAGAGTCATCCAGGTAAAAGGAAAGAAAGAACATTTTTTTTTTCTTAATGGCAGTATTTTGAGGGTCAAATTTAGATATAAATATATTCTGATATACTGAGGAAGATTTTCCTCAGACACAGCTTGCATTCAAATGTTATTTAAATCATCAAAATGTATTCAGCTTTGCAAATCAGTGAGGATTGCAGCAGTTGTAATGTAAACAGAGAACAGGTGCAGGATGCTGTGAGCAGTAACCAGAGGCAAATGGCTGTGCAGTGCCGAGTGGCAAATGGGAGGCGGGAAAGTGGAGAAGAAAGCCTCACTATTGAGAAATGTGAGCAGGCAGTTGCTATGTATGTCAGCCAGGTTTCAAAGAGGCGGGCCCCCGGAAATGTATAGAAGTACATGTGCATATGAGTAAATATACTACATAGTACATGCGTGTGCTATATTTGTGCAGACAGCACATGTTCCACATTTTTCTTTTTCAAAATTTTAACTTTGAGAGTTTCATAGGATGTGTATTAACCGTATTCATTAGCTCCCCAAACTCTTCCACAGTCCACTTCCTCACCCACCCAACCTTGTGTTCTTTGTTTTTGCTCTTCAAGACTGATTTGTACTGCCCAGATATTCTTGGATGTGTGATCTTTCACTGGAGAGTGATCAACATTCCCAGAGAACACTGTCTCTTCCTCTCCCAGCAGCTAACAATCTCCAATAACTCTGTGCTTGCAGTGGGATTGTGTGGCCAACTCCTCTCTTCATGCTGGGATTTTGTCTGGCTTGGGCCTGAGCAGGTTTTGTACATGCTGTTGGACGTACCATGAGTTCATCTGTGTAGCTACCGCAGGCAATGTGATAATGTCTGCTTGTAGAAATCTGTATTAGTCAGGGTTCTCTAATGGAACAGAAGTGATAGAATGATACATGCACAGGGGAGGCAGAGGAGACAGGACGGGGGAATTTATTGGAATCGTTTACAGGCTATGGTCCAGTTAGTCCAGCAATGGCTTTCTCCCAACAGAAGGTCCAAGAATCTTGTTGTTGCTCAATCCACAATGCTGGATGCTGCAGCTGGACTTCTGTGTATGCTGGAGTCCCAGAAAAGTAGGTTCTAATGCCAGTGACAGAAGGGATTAGCCAGTGAAAGTGTCTATGTCCTTTATATAGGTTGCCAGCAGAAGGTGTGGCCAGATTAAACAAATATCTTCCTACCTCAAAGGAACCATGTTAAAAGTGAGTCTTCCTAGTTCAAATAGTGCAATTAAAAAAATCATCACAGGTGTACACAGCCTCATGTATTTTCATTAATTCCAGATGTAGGCAAGTTGACAGCCAAGAATAGCCTTCACAGCATCAACCACCTCAGACTCTTATACTCTTCCCACACCTTCTTCCACAATGATCCCTGAGCCTTGGGGGGGGGGGGTGAATGAGCCTTGGTGAATATCTATACCTATAGTATAGATATATGAGCTATATAGATATACAGACATCTTATTCACACACACACTCACGCTGTTCCCTTACAGCTGAGCATTCTGCAGTCTTTATTCTCTGCACTTTCTAGGTGACTGTTGATCACAATCTGCTACAAACGGAAGTTTCTCAGATGAGAACTAGGAGGTGCATCGCTCTGGAGTTTGATCAATACTATATGCATTTAGCAGAGTGATAGCACTTAAGTGCTCCCCTAGGGACTATGAGCTATATAGTCATAGACTCTTAGCCTAGTAATGATTCCAAGTATGGCTTTCATCTTGTTGAGTAGAATTTAAATCCAAAAACCAAAATAAAGATGTTGGTTACTTCCATGATGCTTGTGCCACTATTGCACGAGTGGACATATCTTCCCAAGCCAGTCATTACTGTCACTTGCAGAGTCCATATCTGGGTATTGTTGATAATTTACTTTTCTCCTCTAGTAGTTTATGTAGCACCTTTCTTCATTATGAAATCTAGCCAGTAAGAAAGAAGTTTCCAAATCCATACGACTTTGGTTTTTGCTATGTCCAATGACTCAAGCATATGATGTTTTCAGCGATAGAGTCCCATAAAGTTCTGGAGGGTAACCAAGAGCAATGGTATAGTCTGTAATGTTTCAGGATCTATGGGACCTCTCTGGCCTACAACTCCAAATGACAGCTTATTCTTGGTTTCAGGCTTTTATTTATGTATAATAGGGGTATTGTTATCCTAATATATGGAAACTCCATTTTAACTGGTGTGTGTGTGAGAGAGTACACGTGTGTGTGTGTGTGTGTGTGTGTGTGTGTGTGTGTGTGTAGATTGTACAGAAGTAAGTTTCCATGTGTTTTTTTTTTTCAAAAGGATAATAAAAGGTTTGGCATCCTTCAGCAAACACCCTCTTCTACCCTACTAGCCATTTCCTTATCCCAGTTAAAACTTTCTTGTGCCATTATTTCCCCCTTAATTCTTTATACCAGTGCATTCTATGTCCCCTCACTTGAAAACATCTCTCCATGTCCTCTTAGTCCTAGAGTCAGATGCTAGAGATTGACATTCACAGAACTTACTGTTGGAAAGAGAAAATGGTCACAAACTAGAAGAGGGCATGTACAAGCTTGTATCCATAAAACAAATGGAATCCCAACACATATTGGCTCTTAATGGGTCTTACTTTAACACTCTGTGGATAATGAAGAAGTCTGACCCCTTGACAGGGAGTTAAACACACATTATCCCAGCACAGCTGATCCAGTCCTGGCTATTGCTCCAAGTCAATGAACCAACATTATCAGAGGCAATGAGTGTGTGCTAAAAAGTGGCTCTGTTTCATTTCTGGGTATATTATTTAAAGTTCAAGAGTCCAAAATTTCAAGATCAACATGTCCATAGGACTGATTCCTTCAGCAGCTAGGATAGAGACTCTGACACAGCCTCTCTCTTGGCTTTAGAAAGTTGGCTGTCAATCTTTCTTGGCTTAGACAAAGAACATCTCACTTTCTGTTTTCGTGTGTGTGTTTGTGTGTGTGTGTGTACTGTATCTCAATTTTCCTTTATAAAGAATTCATTTATGTTGGCTTGGAGACAACTATCATGCCTATTTACCCGGATTTCCTTTATAAAGACCATCTCTCTTCAGAAGGTCACATTGGGGTTACGGCAATTATAACCCCAACCATTTGTAGGAGGGGACACAATTCAACCTGTACTGTTCTCATTTCATAGCAGAGAGGATTCAACACCCATGTGTAAGCATGCATAAGACAGAGTTAGCATGCCCTAAGGTCAACAAGTTCTAGAAACTTTTCTTCTGGACACTTCCTGCTGCTATTAACATTTTAAAATCTCATTTAGAGACAAATCTAATAATTTCCACTAGTTAACATAATATGATCATTGCTTATTTCTTAGTTGCATAGCTTTCTTTTAGACATTTTAGAACAGGTTACCCTTTCTATAGTACTACAAATGACCAAACATAGACTCATCCAAAAGTGAAGGAGCCAATAGTAACTGTGTCAAAATAATGAAGTACACCTTGTCATTTGCATCAAAACTGACAAAAAAGTTACATAATTGTATGCTTGGAGAATAATATATCTAAATCTAAAGTGGCATTCTAAGACATTAGTTGGCTTGGGGAAAACAAGAAGCAGTTGACACATTTTTCTTTTTATTCAAAATTTTAAAGGTACAACTTTGTTGTCAGAATATAGAGACATATTTACATACACACAACTCACTGAGCATAGAGAGGTTGAGCTGGTGCCTACATAGAATATTTACCCCCACATTCTAATGTCTTAGGCATGGGAAGGTACCCAGCAAGCTATCAAAAGAGAAATGTAAACACTAACCCAGCCACAAAATCTTTGATCTACACTGCTATCCTGCCTACAAAATATGCTGGAGCAATGTTGGCACAAAGCTGGCTGGAGTGACCAACCAACATCTGATCTGACTGAAGGCCCACTCCACAAGAGGGAACCCATACCCAACCCTGCTTGTGTGATCCACAACCAGAGACCAGACAGGCCAGAGAAGACTGAGGGTAAAACCAAATACTATCTTAAAGAAAAAAAAAAGTGACTATTTAATAAATGGGAAAAGAAGCCATAGCCTGTCACCAGCTCACCAATATAATTGGTCCCTGAGCCTCTATACACTGCTGAACTGGAGGTCAAGTCCCACCCATTACTCATTATTAAGTTTTGGATCCATTTATGGGTTCTTGTTCACTAAACTGTTAAATCTCTTCATTATAGCTTGCATCTGTGAAATAGTCACATTAAATTTTCCTGAACTTTTCTGAGAAAAAGAAAAAACCTCCAGAATTCTGATCCACCAAAGAGGAAACTATTTATGGCTTCATCTTCATCTCCCCAGGTGTTCAGTGGGCATGCCCATAAGCATCACATGAAGAGTGGGGACTTCAGTTTCCAGAGCATTGAAAGAAATGGCCTCTTTGCATATTCAAGTGGGAAGTTCTTCTCACAAAAGAAGAAAGACTGGCCGCTACATTGGCAGGTAAAGGAACAGTAGGCTTAGATTTTTCAACAGCCTACTTTATTTAGGGTTCTTAAATGCCTCTTCCTAACCCTCCCAACCCTAGTTAGGAAAAAAGCAGGTTAGTAGGGACAAGGGACTCAGATCTCTCTAGCTGCTTTCTGTTGGTTAGGGGAATACAGTCTTCTGTATTCTGTAAGTCCAGCTAAACAGCAAACCATGTTTATAGCAGCTTTATTTGTAATAGCCAGAAGCTGGAAACAACCCGGATGCCCCTCAACTAAGGAATGGATACAGAAATTGTGGTACATCTACACGATGGAATATTACTCAGCAATAAAAAACAAGGAAATCATGAAATTTGCAGGCAAATGGTGGGAACTGGAAAAGATCATCCTCAGTGAGCTATCCCAGAAGCAGAAAGACACACAGGGTATATACTCACTCAATAGTGGATATTGTACATATAATATAGGATAAACTTACTAAAAATCTGTACACCTAAAGAAACTAATCAAGAGGGAGGACTCTTGCTAAAATGCTCAATCCCCATCCAGAAAGGCAAAGAGGATGTACATCAGAAGAAGGAGAAATCAGGAACAAGTCAGAAGCCTGCCACAAAGGGCCTCTGAAAGGCTCTGCCCTGCAGACTATCAAAACAGATGCTGAAACTTATGGCTAATCTTTGGGCAGCATGCAGGGAATCTTATGAAAGAAGTGGGAAATAGGAAGATCTGGAGAGGACAGGAGCTCCACAAGGACAGCAACAGAACCAAAAAATCTGAGCACAGGGGTCTTTCCTGAGATTGATAGTCCGACCAAGGACCGTGTGTGGAGATAAAGTGGAACCCCTGCACAGAAGTAGCTCATAGCAGTTCAGTGTCTAAGTGGGTTCCATAGTAATGGGGACAGAGACTGTCTCTGACATGAACTGATTGGCCTGCTCTTTGATCACTCCTCCTGAAGTAGGGAGCAGCCTTACCAGGCCACAGAGGAAGACAGTGCAGCCAGTCCTGATGAGAACTAATAGACTAGGATCAGAAAGAAGGAAAAGAAGACTTTCCCTACCAGTGGACTTGGGGAGGGGCATGCATGGAAAAGGGAAAAGAAGGGAAGGATTGGAAGGGGAGGAGGGCAGGAGCTACAGGGTGAATACAAAGTGAATAAAGTATAATTAATTAAAAAAATTTTAAAAAGATGAAAAAAAAAACCTGATGTGATTTTTAGGAATGCTTTCTTTGGACTTAGCGGTGAAAGACCAAGGTATCAACTCTGAGTGATCTGGTGGAAAATGTGCATAAAGCATGTGTCTGCAGATAAACTATGCACACATATAATATTAGCAACAGCTGAAAATCAAATTGGGCTTTATTGTACCATCCTCCTTCCATCTTCATTGGGATAGGTCCCACAATGAAGTTCAGGCTGTCCTAGAACTCAATAAAATGTACATCATAATCTTAAATGTTCAATACTCCTGAGTCAGCCTCCCACATGTGAGAATTATAGACATTTACCATCATGCCCAACTTTCCATTTTCTTTAAATCTTAAATTTTTATAGCAAAAGTCAAGGAGGAAAAGGAATAGTGAATATATTAAAATTATTTCCTGCCAAATGGTGGGATCTAGAAAAGATCATTCTGAGTGAAGTATCCCAGAAGGAGAAAGACAAACACGGTATATACTCGCTTATATAGACCTATAAGATGTGATAAACATAATAAAATCTATACACCTAAAAAAGATAATCAAGAGAGCGGACACGAGGTAAGATGATCAATCCTCATTTAGAAAGACAAATGGGATGTGCATTGAACGTATGACAGGAGTCTACCGCAGAAGGCATCTGAAAGACTCTACCTAGCAGTGTTTCAAAGCAGATACTAAGACTCATAACCAAACCTGGGGCAGAGTACAGGGAACCATATGAAAGAAGGGGAGTTAGTATGATGTGGAAAGGATAGGAGCTCCACAAAGACCAAATAAATCTGGGCACAGGGTCTTTTCTGAGACTGACATTCAACCAAGGACCATGAGTGGATATAACCTAGAACCTCTGCTCGGATGTAGCCCATGGTAGCTCAGTAACCAATTGGTTTCCCATAGTAAGGGGAAAAAGGACTATTTCTAACAGGAACTCAATGACTGGCTCTTTGACCTCCCCACCCCCCAAGGGAGGAGCAGTCCTGCTAGGCCACAGAGGAAGACTTTGTAGCCAGTCCTGAAGATACCTTATAAAACAGGGTCAGATGAAAGGGGAGGAGGTCCTCCCCTATCAGTGGACTTGGAAAGGGGCAGGGAGGAGATGAGGGAGGGAGGGTGGGATTGGGAGGGAATGAGGGAGTGGGATACAGCTGGGATACAGAGTTAACAAAATGTAACTAATAAGAAAAAAAATAAAATAAAATAAATTATTTCCTACACTGGTAAATATGCCATTTAATACTATGTAACTACCATACCAAAAATACACTTGTCATTCCCTCATCCATCACCCTGCAGATATATAAGGCTCACGGGCCCTTTAAGGATTCAGAGATGTGGGAAAGATGGTCAGATATTTCACAGCTCTGAATTAAAGTATGTCCATGCCACTTACAAATTATTGTCTACTTTGGCAGTATTTTAAATGCTGACTGGGCTGTTCTGAATAAAATGTGTCTGACACAAGGTTAGACCACAGAATAGTCTGGCTATTTGACTTATCTTCTAAGAATGTATGTACAGTGCCTGGTGCTGGCATTCAGCTTCATGAGTGATCTGTCTTAGTTAGGGTTTCTATTGCTGTGAAGAGACACCATGATCACAGCAAATCTTAGAAAACATTTAATTGGGGCTGGCTTACTGAGGTTCTGAGGTTTAGTCCATTGTCATGGTGGGAAGCATGGCGCCACATGGGCAGAAATGGTGCTGGAGAAGAAGCTGAGAGTTCTACATCTTGATCCTCAGGCCAAAGAAGGAGACTGCTACACTAGGCCTAGCTTGAGCATATGAGAGCTCAAAGCCCACCTCCCCATAGTGACATACTTCCTCCCAAAAGGCCACATCTACTCCAACAAGGCACACCTCCTAATGTATCACTCCCTATGAGCCAAACGTTCAAACACATTAGCCTATGAGGCATATCTATTCAAACCACCACATGACCCTACTAGGAAGTAACATGTATGATAAGAAGAAAATATTCCCAGTAGCCCTGATGATCAGGAAGGTGAGATGGAGCAGGCAGGGTTGTAGCTTCTTCTTGAGGGGGCATTCAAGGAAGTAGGAAGGTGGTTCAAATACTTCACCCATGGAGAAAAAAAGAATAATTAAAGTCACAAAAAGTGAGTCTTGTGATGTACCATGAACCACAGTGTGGTGCTGATCCTTACTGTGAATTTGGTTAGACTGAGAGATGCCCAAGAAAATTAGTGAAGCACACTTTTAGGCGGGGCTGTACGAGTGCTTCCAGAGGCATTTAACTGAGCCTTAACGAATGGGTCAATCATTTTATCAACCGGAAGAGTGAATGGACTCTTGGGTTGTGGTAGATTGGCGAAAGTGATGTCTAGTTGGAGGAATGGCTCTCTGAGAACCTGACTTTGAAGGGTGTACCCTGGCCCTTGTCACATTCTCCTGCTGCTATGATCAATATGCTTTGGCAAAACCCATGGAGACCATTAACCATGGTTGAAGTCTCTGAAACTGTGAGATGAATGTAGTATTTCCCTCTTAACTTGTTTATACCTGGCAACCATTACAGTGATGAAAAATAACACAGTTGTCTTCAGGTCTTCCATTTTATCTACACACCCCAATTAAAGGCTATATCCACTTAGCTACTGTCATGTTGGATAATTTACTACAACTTTTATTTATCTGTGACTTTTATTAGTTCCTTGAGAATCTTGTTCAATGTGTTTGAACTTATTCACACACACACTCACACACACACACACACACCCTTCACCAACACCTCCCAGATACACCCCCACCCTCTTTTCTACCCACACATCTTTGTGTGGAGACAATACCACTCAACCAGCAAACACTGTAACATGAGATTGCTTCTGTGGTCAAGTGACTGTAGCTTTTCTGTAATTACTTCAGAATCACCAAAAGCTTGGCTGCCACTAAACTATCGCTTACCTATGTGTGCTGAATAACTTCCTACAAGATATTTTCTTAACCTGGTAAAGTAACATGTATTTTTGTAGATTAAAAGATAAATTTGGTATCATGGATATATAACATAGGTAAGAAAGAACTTTTAAAAGATGTGTAACACATCCTGAAGGCCAAGAAAGCCCAGGATGGGATACCTAGAACAGAATCGTGCTTTTTCCTAAGAGCTCTTTCTTCCCATAACCCAGCACATGTATTTGCATGCACACACCTGCAAATGCACACACAGCTTCATTCTTTATCATTTATTCAAGAAAGAATGTAAATCTATTAAAATGTGACCCTTTAACTGCCCCAAACCTGAAGCGACATGAAGTGAAGGTCCTGTGGCAACTGCATACTGTAGTTCGATTTTAAAAGGATCCTGAGAACCAGATGGATGCTTGTTCCACACGCTATCAACGATATATCACTCTCTCTTACATTTTAAACTGAAAAAATGTATGTCAGCCATAAATAATCAAGTGTCCTTGAGTGAGACACACACTATCTTGCAGACTAAACAATGTACATAGCCATTTTATGATGACTGCACTCGCCATGGGGTGAGGCAGAAAGGCATTCCCACTTGTCTCCTCTAAACTTCTGACAGTCAGGGCAGTCAAGATGTGAGCTCTGGCTATGGGATACACCTGAATGGGGATTTTGGAAGGAAATGTCAGCCTGTACACTTCTGAGACCTGACTCTGTGAACTGTAAATCTGAACAACTTCTGAGTTCAATTGATGAGAGGTGTCCATCTTGAAACCTTCACATTTCTGATGCTGTTTTTGATCCAGATTATGATGATAGTTTAAAAAGCACGTGAAAACACTTTATGAACTTTAATGAATTATGTGGATTTCTCTGCTGAAAGCTAAAGAATGTTTGTGTTCCCTTTCCCAAAGATGGGATGCAGAAACTCTAATCCCCAGAGGAATGACATCAAGATATGAAGTCTTTTGGGGGATAATTGAGTTGAATTAGGTCATGAAGGTGAGGTGGAGTTTTTACCGTAGAATAAACACATTTTTTTAATTTTTTATTTAACTTTTATTAATTACACTTTATTCATTTTGTATCCCCCCATAAACCCCCCCTCCTCCCCTCCTGGTACCACCCTTCCTTCCCCCTTTCTGCATGCATGCCCCCCCCATGTCCACTGATAGGGGAGGTCCTCCTCTCCTTCTTTCTGATCTTAGTCTATCAGTTCTCATCAGAAGTGGCTGCATTGTCAGGGTTCTAGGTTATCTCCATGAATAGTCCATAGTTGGAGTATGAGTCTCTGGGAAGTTCCCTGTGTTCAAATTTTCTTGTTCTGTTGCTCTCCTTGTGGAGTTCCTGTCCTCTACAGATCTTGCTATTTCCCACTTCTTATATAAAATTCCATTCACTCTGTCCGACAGTTGGGCATCAGGCTCAGCATCTGCTTTGACAGTCTGCAGGGCAGAGGTTTTCAGAGGCCCTCTGTGGCAGGTTCCGAGGTTGTTTCCTGTTTTCTTTTTCTTCTGATGTCCATCCTCTTTGCCTTTCAGGGTGGGGATTGAACATTTTAGTTAGGGTCCTCTCTTTTGCTTAGTTTCTTTAGATGTACAGATTTTAGTGGGTTTATTCTATGTTGTATGTTTATATGAGTAAGTATATACCGTGTGTGTCCTTTTCTTCTGGGACAACTCACTCAGGATGATGCGTTCCAGGTCCCACCATTTACCTGCAAATTTCATGATTTCCTTATTTTTCATTGCTGAGTAATACTCCATTGTGTCGATGTACCACAGTTTCTGCATCTATTCTTCAGTTGAGAGGCATCTGGGCTGTTTCCAGCTTCTGGCTATTACAAATAAAGCTGCTAAACATGGTTGAGTAAATGTCCTTTTGTGTACTTGAGCCTCTTTTGAATATATGCCTAGGAGTGGTATGGCTGGATCTTGAGGAAGTGCTATTCCTAGTTGTCTGAGAAAGCGCCAGATTGATTTCCAGAGTGGTTGTACAAGTTTACATTCCCACCAGCAGTGGAGGAGGGTTCCCCTTTCTCCACAACCTCTCCAGCATGTGTTGACACTTGAGTTTTTCATCTTGGCCATTCTGATGGGTGTAAGGTGAAATCTCAGGGTTGTTTTGATTTGCATTTCCCTAATGGCTAATAAGGTTGAGCATTTCTTTAAGTGCTTCTCTGCCATTCGATATTCTTTACAGAGAATTCTCTGTTTACCTCTGTTCCCCATTTTTTAAGTGGATTACTTGGTTTGCTGCTTTTCAGCTTGTTTAGTTCTTTATATATACTGGATATGAGTCCTCTGTCAGATAAAGGGTTGGTGATGATTCTTTCCCAATCTGTAGGCGGTCGCTTTGTTTTGATGACGGTGTCCTTTGCTTTACAGAAGCTTTTCAGTTTCATGAGGTCCCATTTATTGATTGTTGCACTTAGAGCCTGTGCTGTTGGTGTTCTGTTCAGGAAGTTTTCTCCTGTACAAATGAGTTCTAGGGTATTCCCCACTTTTTTTTCTAGCTGATTTAATGTGTCTGGTTTTATGTTAAGGTCTTTGATCCACTTGGACTTCACTTTTGTGCAAGGTGATAAGTATGCATTTATTTTCATTTTTCTACATGTAAACATCCAGTTGGACCAGCATCATTTGTTGAAGATGCTATCTTTTTTCCATTGTATGGTTTTGGCATCTTTGTCAAAAGTCAGGTGTCCATAAGTGTGTGGGTTTATTTCTGGGTCTTCTCTTCGGTTCCATTGATCCACCATTCTGTTTCTATGCCAGTACCATGCAGTTTTTATAACTATTACTCTATAGTACAGTTTGAGATCAGGGATGGAGATACCTCCAGAAGATCTTTTATTGTAGAGGATAGTTTTAGCAATTCTCAGTTTTTTGTTATTCCATACGAAGTTGAGAATTTTTTCTTTCCAGGTATGTAAAGATTTGTGTTGGCAATTTGATGGGAATTGCATTAAATCTGTAGATTGCTTTTGGTAAGATGGCCATTTTTACTATTTTTAATCCTGCCAAGCCATGAGCATGGGAGATCTTTCCATCTTCTCATATCTTCCTCTAATTCTTTCTTCAGAGACTTGAAATTTTTTTCATACAAGTCTTTGACTTGCTTGGTTAGGGTTACACCAAGGTACTTTATGTCGCTTGTGGCTATTGTGAAGGGTGTTGTTTCTCTAATTTCTTTCTCAGCCCTTTTGTCCTTTGTATATTTGTATACAGGAGTGCTACTGATATTTTGAGTTAATTTTGTATCTGGCCACTTTGCTGAAGGTGTTTATCAGCATGTGTTCCCTGGTAGAGTTTTTGGGGTCACTCATGTATACTATCATATCATCTGCAAATAGTGATAATTTGACTTCTTCCTTTCCAATCTGTATCACCTTGATCTCCTTCAATTTTCTTATTGCTCTGGCAAGGACTTCCAGCACTATGTTGAAGAGATATGGAGAGAGTGGGCAGCCTTGTCTTGTCCCTGACAGTGGGATTGCTTTAAGTTTCTCTCCGTTCAGTTTGATGTTGGCTATAGGCTTGCTGTATATTGCCTTTACTATGTTTAGATATGTGCCTTGTATCCCTGATCTCTCCAATACTTTAAACATGAATGGATGTTGGATTTGGTCAAATGCTTTTTCAGTATCTAGGGAGATTATCATGTGTTTTTTTTCTTTCATTTTGTTAATATGGTGGATCACATTGATGGATTTCCATATATTGAACTAACCCTGCATACCTGGGATGAAGTCTACTTGGTCATAGTGGATAATATCTTTGATGTGTTCTTGTATTCGGTTTGCAAGTATTTTGTTAAGTATTTTTGCATCAATGTTCATAAGGGAGATTGGCTTGAAATTCTCTTTCTTTGTTGAGTCTTTGTGAGATTTAGGTACCAACGTGACTGTGGCTTCATAGAATGAGTTTGGTTTCTTCGGTTTCTTTTGTTTCTATTTTGTGGAATAGTTTGAAGAGAATTGGAGTTAGCTCTTCTTTGAAGGTCTGGTAAAATTCTGTGCTGAAGCCATCTGGTCCTGGGCTTTTTTTGGATGGGAGACTTTTGAAGACTGCTTCTATTTCTTTGGGGATATAGGACTATTTAGTTGATTTACCTGGTCCTGATTCAGCTTTGGTGAGTCAAATCGATCAAGAAAATTGTCCATTTCATTTAGATTTTCAAAATTTGTGGCATATAGACTTTTGAAGTTAGTCCTAATGATTGTTTGGATTTCCTCAGTGTCTGTAGTTATGCCCCCCTTTTCATTTCTGATTTTGTTGATTTGGGTGGTGTCTCTCTGCCTTTTAGTTAGCTTGGCTAAGGGTTTGTCGATCTTGTTGATTTTCTCAAAGAACCAGCTCTTGGTTTCATTGATTCTTTGAATTGTTTTATTTGTTTCTAATTGATTGATTTCAGCCCTGAGTTTGATTATTTCCAGCCGTCTACTACTTTTTGGTGTGTCTGCTTCTTCTTTTTCTAGGGTTTTTAAGTGGGCCATTAAGTTGCTTGAATGAGCTGTCTCGAATTTCTTCTTGAAGGCACTTAGCACTGCTTTCATTGTGTTCCACAAGTTAGGGTATGTTGTGTCTTCATTTTCATTGAGTTCTAGAAAGGCTTTAATTTCTTTCTTTATTTCTTCCTTGATCCAGCTTTCATTTAGTAACAAGTTATTCAGTTTCCATGTGTGTGTAGGCTTTTTGCTATTTCTGTTGTTGTTGAGGTCCAGCTTTATTCCATGGTGATCAGACAAGATACAAGGGATTATTTCAATCTTCTTGTATCTGTTGAGGCTTGCTTTGTGACCAACTATATGATCTATTTTGGAGAAGGTTCCATAAGGTGCTGAAAAGAAGGTAAATTCTTTTGTGTTTGGGTGTAAAGTTCTGTAAATGTCTGTGAGGTCCATTTGATTCATGACCTCTGTCAGAGTTAATTGTTTCTTTGTTTAATTTCTCTTTTGTCGACCTGTCCTTTGTTGAGAGTGGGGTGTTGATGTCTCCCACTATTAATGTGTGGGGATCTATATGTGGTTTAAATTTTATCAATGTTTCTTTTACAAATGTGGGTGCTCTTGTATTTGGGGCATAGATGTTCAGGATTGTGATGTCTTCCTGGTGAAATTTTCCCTTGATGAGTATGAAGTGTCCTTCCCCACCTCTTTTTATTAATTTTGGTTGAAAGTCTATTTTATCAGATATTAGAATGGCTACTCCTGCTTGTTTCTTGGGTCCATTTGCTTGGAAAGTCGTCTTCCAACCCTTTACCCTCAGGTAATGTCTTTCTTTGTGCCTTAGGTGTGTTTCTTGTATGCAACAGATTGCTAGGTTTTGTTTATGTATCCATTCTGTTAATCTGTGTATTTTAATGGAGAGTTGAGTCCATTGATGTTGAGAGAGATTAATGACCAGTGGATGTTAGATCCTTTGATTTTGATGTTGGCTGTGGTCATAAGGTTGTGTGCTTGGTTGCTTTTTGTTTTACTGTAGTAAGGTTAATTATTTCCTGTGTTTTCTTGACAGAAGCTAATTTTCTTGGGTTGTATTTTTTCTTCCAGTGTCTTCTGTAATGCTGGATTTGTGTGTAGGTATTGTTGAAATTTGTTTTTGTCATTGAATATCTTGTTTTCTCCGTCTATGAGGACTGAGAGTTTTGCAGGGTATAGTAGCCTGGGTTGACATCTGTGTTCTCTTAGGGTCTGCATGATATCCGTCCAGGCCCTTCTAGCTTTCATAGTCTCTGCTGAAAAGTCAGGTGTGATTCTAATGGGTTTGCCACTATATGTTACTTGGCCTTTTTCCCTTGCAGCTTTTAGTATTTTTTTCTTTGTTCTGTATACTTACTGTTTTGATTATTATGTGGCGGGAGGATTTTCTTTTCTGGTCTAATTTAGTGGGTATTCTGTAAACCCCTTGTATTCTTGTAGGCTTCTCCTTTAAGTTGGGGAAATTTTCTTCAATGATTTTGTTGAAAATATTTTCTGGGCCTTGGAGAAGGGAGTCTTCTTTTTCCTCTATTCCTATTATTCTTAGGTTTTGTCTTTTCATATTGTCTTGGATTTCTTAGACAGTCTGTGTCGGGAATTTTTTGGATTTAACATTTGCTTTGATAGATACATCGATTTCTTCCATTGTATCTTCTACACCTGAGATTCTTTCTTCCATCTCTTGTAGTCTGTTGGTTATGCTTACCTCTGTAGTTCCTGTTTTCTTCCCTAAATTCTTCCTCTCCATTATTTCCTCCATTTGTGTTTTCTTTAATTTTTCCAGTTTTATCTTCAGGTCTTGAGTTGTTTTGTTTACTTCCTTCATCTGTCTGCTTGTATTTCCCTCTTTTTCTTTTAGTTCCTTCAACTCTGTCTCTTTGATTTCTTTCAGTGATTTAATTATTTCTTCTCTGAAGGCCACAAGCTGTTTGGCTGCATCTTCCCGTATTTCTTCACGGATGGCCTTAATCTGCTTGTCTTTATCTTCCTCCATTTCTTTACGGATAGCCATGATCTGTTTGGTTTTATCTTCCTCTAATCCTTTACCTATTTTATTTGTTTCCTCTATTATTCTCTTCATCAACATAGATGTTGATGAAGGTCATCTTCTTGATTTTCTATTATGCTGCATTGTTCAGGGCTGTTCGCCTCTGGATGGCTGGGTTCTGGAGATGCCATATTGCTCTGTCTTTTGTTGGTTGAGCCTTTACGCTGACCTCTACCCATTGGGCTGATTTAGGTGTTGGATGTTAGTTTCTGAGCTTCCTGGAGTCCTGAGGTAGGGAGAATCCTCTTGGACGGAAGATGATTTTTCCTGAAGGAGTCCTCCTCTGCTTTTTTGTATGGTCACTGTATGGCCAGTGTTTCTCAGGAATTGCCACTGCTCACCTCAGGTGTATAAACCTGAGTAGTAGCTGTGGTCTTTGTTAGGCAGGGGGGGCTCTCCTCTTACCCATAGAATTTCTCAAGACAGCTGCCCCACTGATGGGTTTCTCGTTATAAATTTAGTGAGCTGCTGCTGTTGTTACAGTTTTCCAGGTACTGTCCTCTTGAAGAACCTGCTGATTCCCTAGCTGTGGGGTTTTCTCCCAACAGGGAACCTCAGTCTGTTATCCTGGGGCACACAGTTCTGTCTGGGAAAGTGAGAGGAGCGCCCAACAAGTCTCTGGGCCAGAGGCTGAGTGCTCTGCACTGGGCCTGGAGAATGTGCACCTAGGTTGAGTTGGTGCCTGGGGGTGCCGCTCTGGTCTGGAGCTGGTAACTGAGGACTCCACTCTGGTCTGAAGGCTGGGTGCCTCAGTCTGGACCGGAAGCTGTGTGTCCCTGTCTGGGATGTCGGCTGCGGGCACTGCTCTGGTCCGGACGCTGTGGGAGCAGCCCTCTTGAAGGACCAGGGATTCCCACAATTTTGTCAGTCTAGCTAGGGATAACTGGTTGATCCTTGGCACAGTATCTGAGGGCTGCTGTAATGGCTCTCTGGCTTTTGTAGGTCTGAGGATGCAGCTGTGTGTCCCAGTGCCCTAGGGGAACTCAATAATGGTGGCTGAGCACAGCGCTCCTGCCTGGAGTAGAAAGCTAGAGCCTAGAGTCTGCGTGAATCCAGAAAGTCTTTTGGTGCTGGGTGTCCTGAGCGTTAGACCTGATGATCCCCCCCGCTGTGGGGTTTCCTCCTGCCAGGGACATCCAGTCTTTGCTCTGGGGATCGCCGTTCTGTCTGGGGTGGTGAGTAGAACCCACAGGCACAGAAGCTGACCGGTGGCTCTGCCTATCTTGCTATTTGGAGCCGGGGCGTCTGCCTAAACTGGGGAATTTTCCCGAGACCTTTTTGAGGTAGTGGTATCAGCTGAGTGCTCTGAGATCAGACCAGCCGTTTTCCTCCCTGTGGGTTTGCACCCGACAGTGAAACTCAGTCTCTAGTGCCCTGGGGCCCACAGTTCTATCTGAGGTGGAGAATCAGGCACGCAGGCAGGCAGGGCTCTGTGCAGGTGCCTGGGTCCCCAGCTCTGGCTACGGGCTGGCTCCTAGGGTGCCTGCGGAACCCGAGTCTTTTCCAGGGGATGTCTGGGTGACCTAAAGTTGGTCCCAATCGTTTCCTGCTCCGTGGGGTTATCTCTCGACTGGAAAATCCAGTCTGTGATGTTGTGGGCCCACAGTTCAGTCTGGGACAGTGACCAGGTCACGCTGGCGTGTGGCTTTTGGCTGGCAACCAAGCATCTATCGGAACTGGGATCTCTTCCTCGGTTTAGCTGGGTTAGTTAAAGCTGATTGAATCCCCCACTGTGGGGTATCCTTTCACCTGGAAAACACAATCTCTTGTGTTTTATGGCCGCAAGTTCTAATTGCTCGTCACTGTGCTGATCCTGCTGTGCTGCTGCTCAGAATGAGAGTCCTCCCATTGCTGCCATCTTGCCCTGAATAAACACACAGTTTTA
Source organism: Psammomys obesus (assembly GCF_907164565.1). Taxonomy (NCBI): domain Eukaryota; kingdom Metazoa; phylum Chordata; class Mammalia; order Rodentia; family Muridae; genus Psammomys; species Psammomys obesus. Next base: position 18,331,694 of record NW_026594428.1, read on the forward strand.
AAAGTACATAGAACCTGTCTTTACTTAGTATTTATCAGCCTTTTCCTACTGTACTAAGATCCTATTAGTACATAACCAGAAAAAAATTCATCAGAAACCCACGAGGCTGCCACCTTGAGTTTTCTCCAAGTTCTGGGCCTCCCACATGCTAAGCTGTGCTCTGTCACTGAGCTATGTCCCAGCTTTTAGTTTCTGAGACATGGTTTCATTGTACAGCCCAGGCTGGCCTTGTAACCACTGGTTTTCATTTTTTGGTGTTGAACATGAATCTGCAAGATGATGCTAATTTTGCTAAATCTATTTGTCATAGATTTACTGCCTCCAGCAGTCCAGATGCATGGGTGCTAGATGTTCATTGTCACGTACTATTGTGACTGAGATATCTGTTAAGCAGTTACTGTCACATGCGATGAGTGCTACCCCGTGGGTAGCAAAGGAACAAAAGTACCACTGTGTGTGTGTGTGTGTGTGTGTGTGTGTGTGTGTGATATGAACGTGATATAGAGAAAAATGTGGAGTCATTTGTTGTGTTGGCCAGCTACTCCTGGGAATTGGGTCGGCCCTCGAGTGTGATTTATATGCCCACTGTCACTCCATTGGTGAAAACTGTTTGTTTTGTTTTGTTTTTTCTCTGCCTGCAGGTATCTGTTGCAAACAGCTTCTTGGTTAGGAGTAGGACTTTATCCTATTTTGGAGAAGGTTCCATGTGGTGCTGCGAAGAAGGTAAATTCTTTTGTGTTTGGGTGAAAGGTTCTGTAGATGTCTGTTAGGTCCATTTTATTAATGATTACTCTCAAGAACTTAATGGTAAGACAATGAATACAATTTGCTTATGTAATTGCATATAGAGAAATTGAGCTGGCGCCCAACCAAAATCGTCACCCCCACAGACTAGTGCTCACAGTGCTAGAAGGTACTATGCACTCTAGCAGAGGAGAAAAGTAATAATCAGTCTCAAGCAGCTATGACATCTGCAAGCTACAATAGCTGACCTGCCTCCAAAATACACTGGTACAATAGTGGCACAAATGTTATGGGAATAACCAAGCACTTTGTGATTGTATTTAAGGACTACTCCAAGGGATAGAGCCCATACCTGGTACTGTTAATGGAGTCAGGAACCTAGATCAGGAGCCCTAGGGGGAAACCTACGACTATTTTTCTGATAAATGAACATAGCAATAAAATGACTCCTAAGGACATATTGCTAAATCATAGATTTCATAAAACTGTAAAAATTTTAAAAAAGCAAAGCAAAAGTACAGCACTGCACTCAGCAAAGAGTTTCCCTTTGGAGGGAGTGGCAACCTTCGAGGAGTAGAGGGGTTTCTGGAGGGCTGTGAACCCTGCACTTCCTGTTCAGGGTGAGGACACATGGGCATGTTCCGTCACTGCACATTTGCTGCCCGTTTTTCTCTATGAATAATGCATTGTATCATATCTTTTCTTAGTAGAAGTGAGAGTGGAAGGGTTATATTGGAGGGTGAGGTAGAGAACTTGATACAGAAGGCATTTTATGGCTCACATTTGACCTTGCATTACAATGGAAGAACAAATCCAAAGCCTAAGACGGTGGGGCTCTGGTCATCCCAACTACGCAGGAAACTGAGGAGAAAAGATGGCTTGTGCCTAGGAGACCCTGTCTCCAAAATAAGTGAATGACTAGAAACATACTTTAGAATAGGCAGAAAAATTACAGAATTGATAAAGGATACTCAATTTGGCTTACTAGCCATTTCAGAGAAAACACACACACAGTGGAGGACGCGGGGAATGATGACATAGAGTTAAAGGAAAGGAGAACAGGTAATACCAGTGTTCTAAGCATGGTAGGTCACTGCTGAAGTCCAGGAGGATATTGAAGCTGTAAAATGCATGAGCCTGTGCAAACCCTAACTTTTCAACTAACTGTAATTTAAGGAACAAATGGCATAAACTGTGAGAGTATATGTTTCAGTGACAAGGTACCATGCAATGCAAGGTAAATATAGGAGGTTTTGTTTTGCACTTTGCACAAACCAAGCAAAAATAAATAAGGTCACTCTTGGTCACAATGAGCTTCTGGTCTGAACTCTGGGGTGTGTTTTTGTACTTGAAGTTAAAATTATTCATCCCAAGCAATCCAACACAAGAAATTGGAATGCTCTTTCATCATTCATTCTCTAAACGTTTATTTAAGACACAAGATGCCAAGACTTTGAGACGACACCATTTTAATTCAGAATTGCCCTTGCTAATCCTTCAGAGAAGTGAGAGATTGCCTCATTATCCAGTGTTATGTGACCAGTTTCATCACTCTGTGATCAGCATTGCCTGCATTTTACTTTTTTTACGAGGCCCTCCTTCCAAGGCTGTGGCACCTAATTCTAATTTAGTCTAATTTTGGAGCCACAAATATAAACTTCTGTGGCATTTCACTTATTTCTAAAGTAAAGTTATTGCTCTGAATCTAAGTTCCTTTTTAGAACACATTATTGTTCATTGAGTTATTGATCTAACTTGGAAAATTAGAATATTTGTGTTCATGTCCTTTACATTAAAATGTCATTTGTTAATTTGCATTAAATAGCTGACGTTATGGGCCCACTGTGAATTAATTTTGCTTCTAGCTGTTACTAATTATTAACATTTTTTATCTTTGTACTTCAAGTGTTTTTTTTGATACCGTACTTTCTTATCTGTTCCAAGTCATAAGTCATCAGGGAGGAAGCAATTAATCCACCAGAATGCCCGAATGGCATTCATCCTGGGAGACCATTTATATTATGAACCAGAGATTCCCTTTTAACAACTGGTAAAGATCAATCTGTTTCAGTATTGAGAATTGAAATACGGAGAGTTCTTGATGCTTAATTATCTTGTGTAGGAACAGCCAGGGCCTTCTGCTTGACTTTGATTTCTGGCTGTAGGGAGAGAACAAGCTTCTGGGGACAGCCACTTCCTCCTAAAATACAGAGAGGTCCTGGGTAATGTGCAAAATATTTAGAGAAAATAGGTTCAAGAGTAAGAGAAAGACTGGGGAGATGGCCTAATGCCTGCTGTGTAAGCATGAAGGTCTGAGGACGGTCCCAGAATCCATGTAAGAACCAAACACAGTAGTATGAACTTACAGTGCCTGGGGAGACAAAAGCTCTTGGGTTCACTGGACAGTCAGCCTACTCCAAGAAGGAAACTATAGGCCAGAGAGACCTTGCCTCATAAAACAAGGTAGACAGCACCAGAGAAGTTGACCTCCAGCTTTAACATGTATGTGTGCATGTGTTCACATGCACCTCATATAAACGTGCCACATGTATGTACAAACACACAAAGAGAGAGGGAAGGAGGGAGAGAAAGAGAATAGACTGTCCGGGTGCTTCTAGACACTAAGAAAGAGGTTCCGTGGTCTCCCAAGAGGCAGAGCAGATCCTGGGGCCCAAAGGCTGAGGGCCAGGTCTACATGCTCGTGTTTTGAGAGGATGAATTCTGGCACTTTAGGAGAGTGGAAAGAACTAGAGCTTATAGCTTTACCACTTAGTCAATGTGTTCAACAATCTTTTGCCCCCACAAAACCATGGTTGTGTTACCAGAAGTAGAGTTGCATGAAGCCAGGTTCATGGATGATCTCACAGCTTCTGTTGGCTGTGCATCCTGGCCCTGGCTGAGCTGGGCCTTCCAACTAGGCATCTCTTAGCAGGTTCCATTCGAGGTATCAAATGGACATGGATCTTTCCGCAAGATCACTCCTATCAGTAGGGTTGGTTCTTCACCCAGCACAGGCAGCTCTCCACACGTGAGTTCTCAACCGAGGATGAGATTATTAAAAAGTAACACCCTGGATTAAGGTTACCAGCAGAGATGGCTGTGCAGCCTCTCTCATTGAGTAGGTGAATGGGTTCTCATGTCAGAAATGAGAAACCAGAGAGTCAACGTCACAACAGTAATTTGGCAATCATGAAAAGAGGAGAAAGAGAAAGCAGGGCAAGAAGCAGAGTCAAGACCTTAGGGACTAGAAAAACATGAGAGAAATGACAAGGTTCACCTGCTAAAGATGACCAAAATCATAAACAAGTGTGACCACCATGGAAGAACAAGAAAACAGGGAAGGAGGAGGCAGGCTCTCCCCACAGGACAAATAGGGCTTCCAGAGAGAAAATATGCCTGGAGGAGTTAATATGTCAATGGGCAGGTTAAGTGACAGATTAAACAAAAGTGAAAAGAGGATCAACCAATGGAAAGCTCTGGATGTGAACAAATATTCAGTCTTCAGCAGAAGTGAAAGAAAGAGAGAGAGAGAGATTCTGAGGGGTGTGTTGGCAGATGCTTGTAAACCCAGCACAGGACATCAAGGCAAGACTGGAAACTGGAAACTGTCTTAGGATACATACTGAGATCCTGTCTCAAAGAGTAAAATAAATGTGTTTATGTGTACATGAATAACCTTGAACACACACACACACACACACACACACACACACACACACACACGACAGACACGTAATTTTCTGGCTTATGAATAAAGGTTCAACTTTTTCATGGCTAGACACCTGTGATAAGATGTTCTTTCCTGTAGTGTTAGACTCTATCAGCACGCTGTCTCTTCCCATCAGCCCTGAATTCATGAAGGGAGACAGCCAGCTAGCTACAAGTGCTCTGTCAGTTGGGTAAATGGAATGCATCGGCAACTTGTGATATTTTCAACTTATGGTGTGTTTACTGAGACACAATTTCATCAAAATCAAGGAGTATCTGCATATATATAGAAAGTGTTCCTAAGAGGTAAGTAGAATTAAAAAAAAAAGGAAGGTGCTATATATGCCCACAAAACTGAAGTAATAAAGTAATAAAGGAAGCAAAGCAAGAACTATCTAGAAACTGTGGTTTTCTGAGATACACACTCATCAAGAACCTGCAAATATCAAGCAAGATGAAGTTATTTTCATGTCTCCTGTTCTGTATTTGATTTGTGACCTCATCTTAAATGGGATTTCCACTTCCTGGAGTTATGGAAAGGCTCCTGCTAGGTGGTTGAACCCGGTTTCTCCTATGCATCCCTAAGGATCCAGGCTCTGATTTTTCCCCCTAGAATAGCTTCTGAAATCACCCAGATGATATCTGCTACATGGTACCAAAGACTGGAAAGGAAATCTTTCATTTCTTTTCTTTCCCATTCAGAATCCTGGGCTGAGTTTCAAGGATGAAGGAAGTACAGAAAATGTTGACGGAATCAGTGGGGTAGTAGTCAGATTTAGCTTAGTATCACAAGCTAAAAGATACAGAAAGTAACAGCATAGCATAATATGGCGAAACACAACATTGCAGAAAGTTCACAACTGTAGGGGTGAGAAGACATCTGGGGTAAATAGGAAAAAGAAAATTGGAAAGACAATGATGGTATTTTTAAAAACAGACTCGGGGTAGAAAATTCATATCCCCACAAGCCCAAAGGGAAATGTCCTTTATAATCTGGCGGGTGAATCCTATGTTCTGGTGACAAATAGTCACATGACCACTAGCCAGGTCTGTGGCCTCTCCCCCACCTGTGACAATGTCTGCTGCTTACTAACACATGCAAAACCCATGAACTACACCAGTGGTCATGGTGCATCTAAGTCAAATAACCATTATCCCTCCGATTTTCAGTCTTCCAGCAGAATTTAGCATCACTTCAGCCCACTCTTGTGTCTTCTTCCCACATCCACCCTCCATCTCCTTGGTCTGTTTCCTGGGTTTCCTGGCCAGAACTGGTCCTTTAATGGTGAGGGTTTCTCACTTCCTCTCTCCAAACATCTTGAGTTCTGAGCATTAAAGCCACACAGTCCTGGCTTCGGTGGTTGCTTCATGCTGATGGTTTCTACTGCCTTTGAATGGCACCATGCTGTAGACCAAGCTTTTAACCTGTGGGCTTTGGGGACATTCCAGATGTGAGGATTTGGTTAGCCCTGCAATCCTGCAGTTCCCACTTGGCATGGAAGTGTCCTGGTAGGTGGAGCCCATGCTCTAGAAGCATGTACACCAGAGGCGGCCAGCATAGCTCTGCATACAGGAGCTCCTGAAACAATCAGCACTGGGAGGGAGAAGAGCAGCTTTTCCAGTCCTCACTCACAGTCAGTGACCTGGCCATCTTCCCCGTGCCACTATGAACTCACTCAGCAGTCAACAGTACTCAGAGGGGCAGAGAGCAATAAACTGTGTAACCGAAGAGGACAGACTAGAGAATGCTAAAACAGAACCATTTTCCTTTGTTCAAAACTGCATGGATTTTTTTTTTCCCTAAACTTCATTAGTTCTTTTTCAAGTGCTTTTAACTTTTTTTAAAAGTCTTTTGGATTTAACAGCATTTTTTGCACATATGTAAAGTCCAATATTTGCCCAGCACTTTCTGATCTGCAAATGTGTTTTGACACCTACCCTTCATTTGCATAGCACTGTGAATTAAATAGATCCAGTTGAGCTATTTTTGTTCTTAGACGAAGAGACTTGGTCATAGAGAAGCCAATGGCTTCAGATCAGGTAACAAAACAGTGGTGATATAAACACCTACCTTGAGATTCTCTTTAGAGGCATGTCCATCATGCTACAAAGATTGCATTAACTGAAATGTGGGTCTCCATCACACCACCACAATCAAATCTCCACTTTTCCTAAGAGTCCAGCGTTCAGCAGAGATGGGATTCAGGGAACAAAAATCTCAAAAACAATAGATTCTGTCTGAAATTGAAAATGCAGAGTGTGATGGGAGGGGGTGGTGTCAAGAAAAACACAACAGAAAGTTGTTTGAGTAAAATCAGATAATTCTTAAAAATTCCAACTAGGCAAGCATCCACAAATCAATCACATTTTAGACAGATGTTAAAGCATTGAGAGCTTACCATTTGCAGATAAGGCCACAGAAATCCCAGATGTTATTGAAGGGATCCTGGGTGGACTCTGAAAGAGGAAGCTAGATCACAGCTGAAGGGTGTCTAGAATCGAGGGTCCTCAAGGCTTCCCAATTGCTTGCCCTGTAGTCCCTCATATTCACTGACATATCTCCTTTAGAGAGACCCGGAAGGAAAGATAATCCATGGCTTTTATTTTGAGATATGGCCTGTGGGAAATATGTGTTACAAGGAAAATAATTGTGCAAATAAGAAACCTGGCCTGGTGCCATGTCTGCTATGGAGCAGACATCAGCCTCTGGCAGCACTCAGTCTTCACTATACTGGTGGGATGAACTAGCTCATCTTTAAGGTCATGTTTTGCTTTAAACTTCAGTAAACCAGGGAAGATGAAGAGAACAGAGAAAAATCCCTGAGATTTACCCAGGTCCCTAGGAGCTCTAGCTTTTCTTTTTCTATCTCTGTGTCTAGGCTGCACCTTTACTTTTCCCCTCTTACAGCAGGTTAGGATCTAACTCCAGCAACTGAGCATGGGTAGACAGCCTTTTGTCGCCTACTGTGTTTATATTGCAAACTCTTGGGTCTACATTCAACTTGACGAAGCCAAGACTACAAGCAGAAACTTGATGTACACCATGGGAGGTGCAAGAATGATTTTTTTTTTTAGCTCTTTCTAAGCCTTTTCCTGAGGGTAACCTGGCTGGGATCATTTAAGAAAATCTGAGGCTTCAATCAGTTCTGAAGCCACATGGAATGGAAGTGTTTGGGTGTGCAGGGCCCATACTCTAGAAGCATGTACACCAGAGATGGCCTCCACAGCTCCTCACTGTGGGAGCTCCTGGAACAGTCAGCACTGGGGGAACAGCCACTTTTCCAGTCCTCACTCACAGCCCAGTGACCTGGCCATCTGCACCATGCCACTGTAAGCTCACTAAGCAGTCAACAGCACTCAGAGGGGCAGAGAGCAATAAACTGTGTAACCCAAAGAGAAGTGTGGAAGAGGGTTGCAATTTCTTGCTGTCCCTGTTGTTCACTTCTTCAAACCCCATCTGTCTCCAGGGAAATGCTGGAGAAGACAGCACACCTGCAGAGAGTTCCAGGCACCAGGACATATGAAGTACCTTCTTGCCTTTGGAGTTTGAGTTTCAAAGTCCATCATTTCAGGTCACCCCTATCTGAGAAGCTGTGTCTATACATTACACAGAGCTGGGCTGGTATACACTGCACTTTTGCTCTGTCATCTGAAAATAATAAACCTGTCTCCTTGCTCAGAAGTATTTAATAAATGCGCTGAGTGTACAGAGTGTCGGTGCAGCCAATCAGTGTGCGTGGCCTGTCCAGATCTGTCTCTTCTTCCCTCATCACTTTGGTCAGGGCACTCTCTAAAGCCATGCAGGTTGCAGCAGTGAAATTTGTTCCTGCCATTTTTCACTATTTAATTGCAGAATCTCATACACACAGGTCTACACCCCAAAACATACTCATAGGATTTAACTAGGTGAGCTAAAGTTTCCTTTCCCAGAATTTCTGCTTTCTGGGCTCTCTAGGATTTTCCATGTTCTGCCTTAGGCTGCCAAACGCTGCCTTTCACATGCCTGGGTCTCCCATGCTCTGGCCATGTACTGTTCATTCATGTTCTTCTCTAGAGATTTTCTTATGGCAGATATGTTAGGGGATCTCTTCCCAGCTCACTGAGTGTAGAATTGAACTAGCACATGGCCAAGAAGGAAGTGTGTGGCTCACAAGAACACGACACTCCAAGGCTTTGGGAACATGGTACTGCCCTCTGAAATTTGCCAGACTTTCCCCTTAACCTCATTTCATTCACCTCTCTTATTTTCTTTTTAGTACAATAGTTGTAATTAACTGAGAAGTGTGTAAATCAAAACACATGAGTAGTTAAGAAGAGTGTGGAATTTAACCCCGACTCTAGAGTCTGATGGCTCCTTGGAAAACTGTTTTTTACGGATAGACACTCATTTTAAATTTGGTGATCAGCCACAATGATCTCAAGGGCATCTTTGCAGTAGGTACAAGTTCATAGCCCAGCTCAAGATGGAAAGGTCAAAGGGGGGATTAAAAGTTAGGAATAAATATGGGTGGTTTTTTCTTCTTCTTTAACTAAAAGCCCACTCGTAGTCATTTTGTCATTTTGAGAACAGAAGCAAGGAGGATGGCCTATGATGCTGCAGGCTGTTAGTAACATAAATAAATGAACACACCTCCCAAAAAATAAATGTGAGTTTCTTCCTTTTGCTAGAAATAGAATGTTTAACGTTTACACTCATGCCAGAAAGAAAAAACAAAGTGGGGGCAGGAAAAATAAAAAATGGCTATGTATCAGAATGTTTTAAAATAAGGCAAAAATAGAGACTTCTGTGTATTAATCAGTTGGAGGAGTGCCACATGCAGCTTCCCAGATAAGTAGTTAATGATTTCTGCACTTTAGAGTCTGGGAGCAGAGGGGAAGCATCGCTTCAGACTCAGCAATTTAAGTAAAACAGCAGTTAATAAAGCATCAGCAGGCTCTCACTGAGCAAGTGTCCGGGTTCTGTAACGCAGGAAAAAGCAGGAGTTGTAGACACAGCGCCGTCAGCGGAGTCTGTCTTCACTCTTTGCTGAGTCATTACAATGCTGAAAAGAAAAACGGCAACAGTCTCCAGCTTCCTTCCGAAACATCAGTCAAGTCCTGCCTGTCACATCCAGTTAGCAGGACAAAGCCACCATCCGCTCCACATTGTGACACAGAGAATAGACTTTGCATGTGTGCACATTTTTGAGTAGCATTTTAGTTTATATTTTAGTTTACATTTTTGAGTAGCATTTTTAAAGCATATTTCTCTTTATACAATTGAATGTCCACAAGGTTAACAAGATGACTAACATTTCAGGGTCCCCACACATCTCTTTCTCTCTGTCTGATGTGCCTATGTATATGTGTGCATGTGTGTGTGCATGTGAGAGTGTGTGTGTGTGTGTGTGTGCGTGTGTGTGTGATATGTATTGTATAGCTCCTTTCAGCCACAGATGATGAGACTCATTCCAGTATGTCTGGAGACCTCAGTTGGCATACTGGATAGATTAGACAGATTTCTGGCCCTTAGCCTCTGTCTACCCATGTTACAACCACTGCAGCACATATTTCAAGGAGAAAGTCCTGAGGCCTTAAGGAAGCCATGAAGATATACTTATCCTCTCACCTGACAGGGACACTTAGACCTACTTTTCTTTCTCATGAAACTGGAGGTAAGCTCCTGGGAATGGTATAGACAGTTCATGTACCTGTGCCACATATAATCTCCCAGATTTGCAGGACTTCAGATTGCCCTTTCTTCAGAGACCCTGTAAGGTGCCTAAACCAAAGCCCCATCCTAGTTCTTCACGACATTCAGGGAGTGGTCATGACAGGTTCGAGTGACCTGGTTCTTATCTCGGTTCCACTCTAAGTAGTTGTGTGACCTCGAGAAAAGTCAATTCATCTGTGGTTGACTGAGCTGAGGGCTCTCTTCCCAGACGTCATACCACAGGTTATCCTTCTGCAGCTGCTCACAGAATATTTAAAGATTATTTAAATGACCTTGTTATCTGTGCCCTGCCTGATTCACTGGGGAGACTGTACATGATACTAAATATTTTTGATTCTATGCAAACTGTAGTCCAGTGCCGTATCTAAATTGGGATCACTTAAAGCGGCAGGATGTGCTATTTTATATATATATATTTTTATTATTTTTTTTACACTTTATTCACTTTGTATCCCCCCATAAGCCCCTCCCTCCTCCCCTCCAATCCCACCCTCTTTACCCCTTCTTCATTCATGCCCCTCCCCAAGTCCACTGATAGGGGAGGTCTTCCTCTCCTTCCTTCTGATCTTAGTCTATCAGATCACATCAGGAATGGCTGCATTGTCATCTTCTGTGGCCTGGTAAGACTGCTCTCCCCTCAGGGGAAGGTGATCCAAGAGCAGGCCTATCAGATTGTGTCAGAGGCAGTCCCTCTTCCCATTACTATGTAATCCACTTAGACACTAAATTGCCATGGATTACATCTGCATAGGGTATCTAGGTTATCTCCGTGCCTGGTACTTTGTTGGAGTATGGGTCTCTGGGAAGACCCCTGTGTTCAAATTTTCTAGTTCTGTTGCTCTCCTTGTGGGGTTCCTGTCCTCTCCATAACCTACTATTTCCCACTTCTTACATAAGATTCCATGCACTCTGCCCAACAGTTGGTCATAAAGTCTCAGCCTCTTTGATAGTCTGCAGGGCAGAGCCTTTCAGAGGCCCTCTGTGGCAGGTTCCTAGGTTGTTTCCTGCTTTCTTCTTCTTCTTCTGATGTCCATCTTCTTTGCCTTTCGGGATGGGGATTGAGCTTTTTATGAAAGTCCTCTCTCTTGATTAGTTTCTTTAGATGGACAGATTTTAGGTTTATCCTATAAGTCTATATGAGTGAGTATATACCATGTGTGTCTTTCTGCTTCTGGGACAGCTCATGCAGGATGATGGCAGGATGTACTATTACTTGCAAAATAAACTGCCCATTTTATTAAGCATCTAAATGCCGTTTCATGCTCTTGCACTATTGGACATGAAACAACAATACAGATCTTCACTAAAACATTTTTCTTTAAACTGCGGATAAGGCTCCAGCGGACGATGATGTTACTGAGCAGCAGTGTTCTAGAACACCGACTGGCCTTAACATCTCTCTGAAAACGCTGGGATCAAGCCTGATTTCTTCCCCATGCAAACAAGTAACTGAACGACACAGTAACTCTTTAATTACTAATGAAGAGTTGACACTGGCAGAATTAAGGACTCAGCCCATCAAAACAATGACAGGGAGGCTCTCGTGATGGAAGCGATAATACCGGAGTCTTCACTCCTGTCCTTCAAATTCAGAGTCCTCGAATTATTTTATCTTAATGTTATGTACTGTTTCCCAGTAAAACTTGATTCTCCTTTTTTTTGTGATAAGTCTCATCATGGCCTCTAATCCCCAAAGCAAGCTTTTGTCACAGGAGCTAGAAGTGATAGACTACGGAGCTGTGTCCTCCTCAGAGGCTGGCCGTCAAAGCCGCAGGTTCCGAAAACCCGAAGCTCTGTTCAGGGGAAGGAAGCAGATTCTTCCAGCTTCTCATGCCAGCTTCAGAAGTTCTGCGAGATGCCTTCTTTAGATCTTCACACCTGTTAGGATGGAGGAGGAGCGGGTCAGTAGAAATTAATTAAAAGAGTTACTTAAGCATAAAAGTGGAATTTACCAAGCAATTTCCCACTTCTTGGTGAAAACCTCGTCCTAGGCCATGTCTCCTGAACAAGTGGCTTTATTTTGTAATTTAACAGTAGGGTGTTTCATAGCTCATCCCATCTGCATCCATTTTCACACCGAATGAACAAATGCAATTAGCTTGCAGTGAGCCAAGTAATGGTTTTCTTCAAGGACTGGGAACACTTTCTTAGGCTCTAATGTGTACAAACGTCTGTGGCAGCTTCTTCCATCCAGGCTCCCAAGAGTGCAACCACATGTCCTTTCCACTGGACCAACACAAAAGTGTTGTTGCAAGGAACCAATACTGTGGCACTGGGGAGCCAGTTAGATGAAGAGGTGCTGGGCCTCCCTGTCTGCCTAGGTTGTGGTCTTGTCCTGGGAAGAAAGGAAGCTAACGCTGCCGAATGCTGGGCACTGCACTGGCATGCTGCCCTACAACAGAGGAGCACTCTGGAAGCTCAGGTCTGCCAGATCAGAGACCATATCACCATTGCATTGCCTCGTGTCTACCATATGCACGGCAAGTCCGCAGAAAGCTTTCCACAGAGCTGTTCCCAACAGCCAGGTCCAAGTGGCCACCAAGGGATTCGTGAGCAAAGGATGTGTGGTGTGTGTGCTCAGTAAAGCATACATCCAGAAGTCTGAGAACCTACTTCGTGAAGGAAAGGGTAACAATATCCAAAATGTAGAGTATTAAGGATAGCTGTTTTAAACTGCTGTTCAACCCCAAAGAAGAAAGCAATCATGTCATTAGCAAGAACCGTGAACAGAACTAGAAATTATCAAGATAAGTGAAAAAAAAAAAAAAACTAAAATGGGGGAAAGTAAAGAAACAAAAATTTAAAATAATTTCACTTATATTTTTTTTTTGTACTTTAAAGGAGGAAGTTGACTTTTCCTGGAAAAGATTTTGCATAAAGATGCTAAAGACTTCATTGTTGCACGATATTTGATCATACTGTGAACCCTGAGATTGTATTGTTTCTTGGAAAAGCCTGTTTCTAGTTGTGCTGTAGCATAGCTCTAGTACACAGCTTTAATCTAATATAATTCTTCTCAAACAGGATTAAATAAAGTCAACCATAGGTCAAGAGGCAAAACATAGCAACAACAACAACAAAAAAGAGTGAGAGGAAGTCAGGAGGATCGATAGAAAGATACATAGGAAGTAGAAAGGAGGGACATTCAGTTTGAGGGGTTTTCTGAGATGGAATGGGGCAAGAGACATTGCCTTTGGACATCCCTTTTGGAATGTCCACTGAGGAGACAGATCAGCTGGGTGCTTTTTCTGCCTGTCTGTACTAGCAGGCTTTCACCCCCAGCAACCTGAGTTTCCATTGATAAAACTAAACGATTGAGAATTTTTTTTTAAAACACTTTCTAATTATAACAACATCTAATGCTAAATCTTATTTTCAGGCATAAAGACTTGATCACAAACATAAAGCATAGGTCTTGTAAGGCACTGTAGTAATATCACAGCACTGAGAGAGGGAAGCAACAGGCAAGTAGATGACCATCCCTGGACCACCAGCCTCGCACAGCAGCAGGGTGGGTGCTGGCTCCCAGGGTGCCTTGTATAAGCTCTTAATATTTATGTAATGAATGGAAGCGTGGCTGGGAATGAAGGAATTAGTGAGTCAATGGCTCAAACATTCATTCATACAGTAGTGTAAGAACCTGTTTTGTTAAGCAAAGAATAACAGTTTCCAAACCACAGAGTATTAATAATAATTTAATAATAATTAAAGTGAGCCAGGAATAGGGGCACACCTTTAATTTCAGCACTCAGGGGGCAGAGGCGGGAGGACCATGAGTGGATGAAAAGAGGAAAGCCATGTGGATTCTTGCTGTAGGGAAAGACTGACTTGGGAACAAACTGGCTAAGATGAAATTCATTTCTACCTGGGCGGGTTATAGGTAGGATACTGTGGCTGGAGTGAGCATTTGTCCACTCAGACCGGGGAAGCAAAGCAAGCAGCATTGGAATGAACTTCCAAGAGTCAGGTGCCATACAGAGTCATCTTCTGTTACAGATTAGCAAGACCCCAAAGAAGCCCACAGTGCCTTACAAAGCTAGGGGACTCACCATTCATTTCTTTGGAGAGTGCACAGCCGATGGGAAGATAATGGTCAAGGTCCACCTCAAACCCATGAGTGCCAAACTGGTACCCAGAGTGCCTTTTCCTGTAAGAGGTGCTTTCCAAGACTCCCGCAGAAAGGCCAGAAGTCTCAGTGTCAGGTCTGAGTCCTGAGGATAACTGAAATAGTGGCCACGGGTGAAAAGCAGTCTTTAGATTCAGCGTTCGCCATTGGTCATGCCACAGCTCCGCATCACGGTGTGGGATGTAGATTATGACCACTGCCCCTCAAGCTGCTGGCGAGTGGGTGGGAGGCCTCCAGCGCTGCTCCGCTTCCTGACTAACGCTTTGCCCTGTGAGAACTGCTGAGCGGGTCTGTGCCGCTGCCGCAGGTGTTACAGGTGGCACCGTCACCTAAGCTGGGATTGCTGAATCTTTATTCCTGGCAATGAGGCGAGAAATAGAAAGTGCACAGCTGGATTTTCTGGTCGCAGGTGGGGTTTGCAAGGCTTAGGGGCGTGGAGGGAGTTGTCTTTTACTGTGCTAACAGAACAGTCAGGCTGGAAGTCAAAATCCATAAAATCGAAAAGGAAATCCCACACTTTTTTGCCTGCTTCTGCTTCTCGGTTGGGGAGATTCTTGGAAAGAGAAGTGGCAATTTTGTTTGAGGTAATTAAATGAGACAAGCAAGAATCCCCCCAAAGTGAAAATCGTTGAATATAAATAATTTCAATACAACTCCTGTCTTCTCTTTACAGGCAGTCTATAAATTTCCCAGGAGAGAGGATGTTTGTCCACCTCTTTTATTGTCCATGGTACAATTTATGGTCTTACACAGACATACACACACACAAAGCAGAAATGAATATTTACTTTTGGGATGGGTAAAAACAAAAAACAAAACAAAACAAAAAAACAGCTCAGACATAGCCTCACTCACCACCAAAAAAGCAGACATCATAAGTATAGAGAATAAAATGTCTGTACCTAATACATTAGGGAAGAAATGCTTACAGCAGAGAGGACAAGGACTTCAGACAAGGACTGGGTTCAAGTCCCAGATCAGTCACTTTCAGAAAATCATTCCATTTCCATGAACCCAGACTAATTACTCTGGGAACTGCCAGGCCCCTGCTCTAAGACTTCCTCCAATAGCTTCATATCTCCTGGCAAGTAAAAGCCAAAGCTATACCAAGAACTTAAAAGTTGGGGATAAGGGCCCATGTCTGTAATCTCAGTACTTGGGGAACTGAGAATGTGAGTTCAGGGTGCACCTGGATTACAAAATGAGTGAGCTCTTGGCCCAAAGAACAAAACAACACCTTAAAGGTTCTCACATGATTCACCCCTTATCTCCCTGAGTCTGATGTGTCTCATCTCTTGTGCACTATGACATCTCTTTGGGTTGATGACTGCCTTCTTTTCTCTTTCCTAGTCAACATTCTGCACCTGCCTCATCAACATTCAGCAGACTTAAAATCTGGGAATCATAATCCAGAAGTGAAAGGGAGTTAACTCCCCATGGGGTGACCTTCATGGATAGAAAGAGAAGCCAAGCTGATAAATCCTACTCTTTAGTGAATACACCAAGACACAGTTCTTCTGAGCGTTTCATGGAGCTGTGACATGACAACCTGCTGTGTCACTGGTGTGTAAATGTACTATTATTTCCTCAGATGAGGGAATGAGAAGAGAGCCATACCCAAGTTTAAGAATACATGGCTTGGGCTGAGCCCAGAGCATTTCTCTCTGCTATAGTTATCCCTAGGCCTAGGCCTGGAAGCTTCTAACCTCCATACAACCTAATCTTCTGTTAACCTGAACCTTGAAGGCTTCAGCTTCCAGCCTCCATCTGCTAATCTAGGTCTAGAAAGTTTTCAACCTCTGAGACTTATTTCTGAATAAGCTCTTACTAGTTCTTTCTGAACTCTAGCTGGCTGGTTCAACTCAGCTGTTCTGCCTCAAACTCCCCTCCAAGCTGACTGATTCAAACTGGCTTCTCTTGGCTGTTCACTGAATTGCTCTGCTTGGAAAAACTAACTCCGAACTCCATATGCTGAAGTGCATTGACTGCACTGACTGCAAACTGCACTCGACTGAACTGCAATGAACTAAACTCAACTCTCTCCTTGCATTGCTGTTAAGTGGCCTTTCTTTTCTGTCCTCCTAAAAGTTAGGTGTATCCTATCTCCGACTCATTCTGCCAAATCTTTCTCTGATTTGTCACTTTGTCTGCCCCTCAATTAGATGTCAGTGTTTGGGATTAAAGGTGTGTCTTAAAGGCATATTCCAGCCAGAAGGATTAAGGGTATGTACTAAGGACATGTCTATATTCCAGCAAGATCACACAAAGATTAAGTCCTTGGATATGATCCCACCAGAATAGCCATGTTGCTGGATTAAAATTCCTCTACCTTGATGACTGGTAATTCTAGAGCCAGCTGAGGGCACACGGCATTGTTCACATGGTTCTCTCTGACTCTGACTCTGTGTGTGTGTGTGTGTGTGTGTGTGTGTGTGTGTGTGTGTGTGTGTGTATGTCTGTCTCTGTCTCCCCTCCCCCTCTCTCTCATGCACTCCCAGATTTGGTCTTGTGCCTGTAAAAGACTTACCTCAGCCAGATCCTCTATATTCTGCTGATTTGCTGTTATCTTCTCTCTTCCTTTCAGAGCACAAACTCCGAAAGAGCAGAGGCATCATTTATCCACAACAGGTCAAATGCTACCTGGCACTCACTATTTGCCACATAAATGAGTTCTTGGCATTATATCTGCTGCTAAAGATCTGTTTTCCCCAACTGAGACTGTTAACATTTCCCCAATTTCTGTGATATTCAGGATAATCTATACCACGTATTAACTCTCTCTCTTTCTCTCTCTTACTTTTTTAGGACTAAAAGTAAGAATGTATATTAAGAAATAGCTTCATGTATTTTTTAATATATGCCTTCAATTCAATCCTTTTTTCTTATTTTAATTAATAAATTTATTTATTCACTTTACATTCTGCTCACAGCCCCCTTCCTCCTCTCCCCCAGTCCCACCCTTTCTTCCTCTTCCCCTATTCCTCAGAAAAGGGGAGCCCTCCTACCCACCAACCCCAGTTCATCAAGTTGCACCAGGACTGACCTTGTCCTCTTCCCTTGAGGCCTAGTGAGGCAGGCCCACCAGGAAGGGAAGTGATCAAAAAGCAGGCAACAGAGTCCATGTCGAGTCAGCTCACCAGATCCCTTTACTGGGGATCCACATGAATCCTGAGCTGCCCATTGGCTACATCTTGTAGGGGCCTAGGTCCAGTCCATGGCGCTTGGTTGGTGCTTCAGTCTCCACAAAGCCCCTCTGGGCCCTGGTTAGTTGGCTCTCTTAGTCTTCCTGTGGAGCTCTGGTCACGTGCAGGTTCTTCTATCCTTCTCCCAACTTTTCCACAAGACTCCTACACTTAACCTAATGTTTGGCTGTGAGTCTCAGCATCTGTTTCCATCCGCTGCTAGGTGGATCCTCTCAGAGGACAGCTATGCTAGGTTCCTGTCTGTGAGTGTCAGGGATTGGCTCTTTCCCATGGGGTGAGTCTCAGGTTGGCTCTTATCTTATTCTTAATTGTATATTATACCCAGTATTCTTACCAATGTAAAATGAATAAGAATAAGGGGAGAATAGATCAGTCATGGTCCCATAGTCCCAGCCTTAGGATTCTTAAGAGGCAGAAGGATGAGGAATTTGAAGACAGCCCTGGTGACACAGGGAGACACTGTGGGGGGAAAAAAGGAACAGGAGACAGAACCAAGGAGTAGAGGAGAGCTTCAGTAAGTTGTGAGGGTTAGAGTTAGTGTGATCCATGAGAAAAGAACATTCCTGAATACTCTGGCAATCTAAATAAGGAAAAAGAAGGAGAGGGAATAAAGAAGGGAGAGACAGACAGACAGAAAGACAGTCAGTCAGACAGACAGGCACAGATAACAAAGAGATAACAAACACAGACTGATAACAAAAAGAAGAGGTGGCAAGAGAGAGGAAGACAGAGAGAGAGAGGGGGGCTTGTACAACGTTATTTCAACATCACAAACTTAGTGTTGTAATTTAAGTACTTGAAACTCGCTTCACTTTTCTTCTTAGAGTTAATTTTCTCTTTACGTTTCCAGGAGAGCTCAGTAGATATACTGATTCCACTCTCTAAGAGGCACATTTTCTCAGAGATTCAGATTCCAAACATTTGATTTAGTAGTATAAATGAGTTTCTAATACATAACATATTTACTATTTAATTTATTATTTATTAGTAATATTTATTGTTTAATAAACTATATAATAAATAAATCATATAAATAACTTCTTACTTAATGATTTCATGTCCAGAAAATTAAAAAAAACATCAGCGAAAATTCAAAAACACCAACAGAATTTAGTGAGATTGAAACAGTTAAAATTAACAAATAAAAATAGTCATTGAGATTTGCCCTTCAAAAGAAATAGTCATTGAATACTAAAAATGAAAAAAGGAGCACTATGAATAGAAGAGCATATTTCTGTTATTTTGTTTGTTTAATTTACATTTATCTATATATTTTTTAAAACAAGATCTTACTGTGTAACTGCTTGGTCTTCCTGCCTCTGCCTCCATGCACTGGGGTTGCAGATATGTTGCCTGCACTGCTGGCTTTGAAGACCACATTTATGACAGAGAAAAACAGTACAGAAAAGAGTCTGACTCCTACTAAGAAGGAGCTAAGTCCTATGTGAAGAAAAACAGTAAGCATCTTAAAAACACAAAAGTACACGAGCAAATGCAAAGATGTTCACGTTCTTCCACAGGAATGCTGTGCATACATAAAAAGTCATTCTCAGTTAATGTGTAAGTGAAATGAAATTCATATTTTAAGTTACCAGCAATGATATTTGGGCCAGTGCAGTTTTTTTTGCACTCAATAATAAGCTTGAGTCATGAATAATGAGTTGGTACCACATTATGGAAGAGTGGCCCCAGATCTGAGTTTTTTACTTCACTCTTCTGTGTCTCCATCCTCATCTGTCAGTTGTGTGAATTTTAATCTTTGCCTGCTTGAATACTGTCTTGTGAGTCTGTCTGTTCTTGTCTCTTTGTATACTTCCCTGTGTGTTTTTCCTCTCTCATTTGTTGAACAGCACAGAGAGCATCATGTGGTGAAGGAAGGAAGGCTATTTTGCAAAAATCTTAACAGAGTTTTCCAAGAGCTGGTCTCTGACCCCAACTGACCCAGATAACTCCCTCCCTCCCTCTCTCTCTCTCTTTCTCTCTCTCTCTCTCTCTCTGTGTGTGTGTGTGTGTGTGTGTGTGTGTGGCTCAATATAAATGTTGCTTTAAGTAGTAATAGTGAATATTCATTTTTGTTAGACCGCTTTAGGCCTATTTTCTGTTTCCAACAAATGATTGTCATAACACACACACATACACTTGGCTCCAGGGTATGGAAGAACACATACAATTACAGCTATGCACTGGTTTAGGTTGTAAACATTGGTTACATGGGAAATCCACGGCAAGTTACATTGATTGTATCTTTGTTCCCTTAAAGGCAGATTAAACAAAACTGCTATCCTACTAAGTGCACAGTAGGATAGCAGTTTTTAAGTCTTAAGTGACCTCAAGATGTGTTATTAAGTCTGGCTGGGAGGTCCAGTGAATGTCCCAGTCTCTTGGAATGTAGGAGAAGTTTTTGTAATAATGTAACACCACAGGCCAGGGAGTCTAATTATACAGTTCATCTGAAATAACAAACAGGCATGCCTAGCACAGAGAAAGAAGAGCAATGGAGAGGAGCTAGACTGCTCGGGTACTAAAACACAGTAGGACACTTCTGACACTCAAAAAGCTTCCTGTTGGTGCTCAGACAAATAGATTCCAAAGAGAAGAGACAGTCCAGACACAGAATCGCTTGACTGAAAACTTGGTGCACAGTAAAAATGACACCTCACTAAGCCAGTAGAAATCTTAGAGCCTGAGCTGTTGGTGTTCTGTTCAGGAAGTTGTCTCCTGTGCCATCAGAGAGGCTTTACCCAGCCTCTCTGATGAAAACTGATGCAGAGACCCACCGCCAAACACTAAAAGGAGCTTGGGGAATCCTGTGAAAGAGGAGGAAGGAGGATTGAAGGAGTCAGAGGGGTCGAGGACACCACAAGAAAACCTAGAGAATCAACTAACCTGGATCTATTGGGTCTCAGAGAGACTGAACTGCCTACCAGAGAACATGAATGGTACCAACCTAGGCCTTCTGCACATATGTAACAGTTGTGCAGCTGGGTTTTCATGTGGGACTCCTAAATTAGGGGCAGGTGCTGTCTCTGACTGCATTGTCTGTCTTTGAATCCTTTTCCCCTAACTGTGCTGCCTAGTCTTTCTGCAACTTGACATGACAAGGCTGGTTAATATCCATAGGAGGACTCCCTTTTTCTGAGACGAAAGGGGGGAGAGGTAGATGGGGGAAATGGGAGATGAGAGAAAGTGACTGGGAGGAGAAGAGAGGGGGAAAGCTGCAATAGGAATATAAAGTAAATAATTAATTTTTAAAAGGGAAACTAATCTATTTAATTACCTTTAAAACCTTTATCTTTTCCCTTTTTACTTTTGAAAACCTCACACATATTTTAAAGTTATGTTATGACTTTCCCCCACATTGCCCTTTCTATATGGTAAAAAGAAAATTATGAATAAAGTAAAAATGACAGCTAATGTATTAAGAAATATATATATATATCAGTGAACCTAATTCATGAAGAAGTTCTAATAAAGAAAGAAAAGACCTCCACTAGTAATCAAGCGAGACCTGGAGATGTAAGCAGAGTGTTTGTGGAGAATGAATGCTGGTGACTCACAGGCAGGCAGAACGATGCTCCACTTTGCTTATAATAAGACAAATGCCAATTAAAACTGTCCCAAGATGCCATGGTCCGGAAATGCATCAGATGTTAAATGCATATGCTTAAAGCAATGCAGACAGATGATGAAGAAGAAGCTTCCTCAGTCGCCTGTACTGGATGCTTGAGAGCCGATACATTGTAGTAAAAGTCAGCAAGCCAAGAGAAAGACTCAGCCTCCTGCCCTGAGTTGTCTAAATGCCTGCTGAGTGCACTCAGAGATGTGATAAACAGAACCTTCTCCAGTTTATGAATAAGAAAAGATGGAGTTTAAACATTGCCATTTTGCAACCTCTGATAAATTCGTGCATTGGCAGAAACCCAAATCGACAAGGTAAGTACCTTTAGCCCACTTTCTCAATCTTACCCAACGGGATAGTGACAAGAATTTGAAAAGAAAAATTCCAAAGGCTATTCATTGCATAATCTAAAACAAAATTAGGTTAAAAAAAAATAATCCCTAGAAATTGAAAGGTAAGTGAAGCAAAGGGAATTCGATAGCATCCAGTCAGCAGCAGAGCCACACAGGGGGACCATCCCAGTGCCGCTAGAATTCCCATCTGCACATTCTAGCAACAAATCTACAGTGTGAAGATAACTAACAGATCTTAAGCTGTTTTCAGTCACTAATTGCTCCTCAAGTGTTGATGTTCTGAAGACTGTGTGTGCACACATGCACACTCTATAAAATACAGTAGTCTTTTACCACTCTTCTCTAGCTGGACTTTGCAGTACATGAGGCCACATCCATCCAGGGCAGCCTCCTTCCACAACATACAACCCCCCCACACAATGTTGAAATGTGTTTGCTGTAGTCAGGGGTGAACAGTCATTCTCCCTCTACCCCAACAAGTTCCAGGGTGTTGGAGTCCCAAGCCCCAGGACTTCAAAATGTGACCTTACTTAGAGACACTGTAGAAAATTATCTTCGAGCTTTGTTTAAAGAGTATGTGTGAACATAAATGTGTTTCTTATTTGAACATGGGTCTCATGTCCAAGATATGTGTGTGTGTGTGTGTGTGTGTGTGTGTGTGTACATGCATAGGTATGTATATATATGCAAATACTTCAAAATCTGAAATAACACCCAACACGTCAGATACACTTTGTACTAACAGCCATGACAGAAAAATACAGTTAAGACCTCCCTATTGTTCCTTTCTCTGACTTATGTTCCTCCTGTCCTAGGGGGAAGTTACCCTACCTCCTAGCATCACTGCCAGTGACAAAGGACTAGCAGGGATGGGTCTTGTGGTCTGATTCATGCTGCAGAAGTACTCTGGGACCTGGCAGGAGCTGATTGACAGCTTGTGTCCTTAGCTCCGTGCCTGATCCAGCCTCCCCTCTCCTGAGAGCCCTTCTTCCATAGATCCCTTGTGTGGGCTCCCTGACTGCTTATATTCAAGGGTACCAAGTTCAGAGCAGCTTGCTTGTTCGCTCAGGCTTTTTGTTACCCACAGCCGCTTCCCAGCCTGGGGGCATCTGCCTGGTCCTGCTGTTACACAACATCTATCTCCAAAACTACAGTTTGACATTTGTGAGCAGCTGCCCTTCCTCCCAGCAGTCCTTACTCATATGTGACAGGCCTGGGAAGACAGAAGGGGAGGGTCTTAATTCTTTGCTGGATTAACACTCAATGGGGAAGGGAGCTGAGGAGATGTCTCAGATGATAAAGCTTTTGCTTGGCAAGGACAAAGACTCACATTTCAGTCCTGGAACTCAAATAAAAGTTGGGTGTGGTTGCACATGCTTGTGATAGCTGTGCTGGGAAGGCTATCTCCTCTGGATCTCTAGAGTTTGAGAGATCCAGCCAGCCTAGATTACAAGGCGAACTCCCGGCCAGTGAGAGAATGAATCCCTGTCCAAGCACAAAAGAAAAAAACAAAACAAAAAACCAACAGAGGTGGATAATAGCTAAGGAATGAAAACCAAGATTTTCTTTGGCTTCTACATACACAAGCACATATGTGCGCACAGAGATGCACATAAAATAAAAGCTCTAAGAGAAAATCCACCCACCTCCCTACCAGATTCTGCAAACTCATACCATTGCTTCATGAAGAAGTGAGAAAGAGGATGCTATCCTGATTTTGCAGGGATCTGGAGAGAACGAGCATTTGTGCCTGTTTTTCTCATATTTTGGCTCTAATTAAGTTTTTACCCTAGTCAAACAGTCAAGGGAAGAAACGGAAAGGCAATTACACAACTGTTCTGCCTTTGATTGAGTAGAGCAGATCTGGGCAGTCTGTGTATCGGCACAGTTAACTGTTGTTTTCCGGGCTTGGGTTAGCCCTCAGAATACTGCTCCCTGCTCCGTCCTGGTGCTCATTCTCCACTAGAACATCTCAGAAACAAGCCTCAGAGTAAAACCACTTCAGAGCTACTCCAGCCAGCCAGCCTTCCAAGTGTTGCTTCTGTTGAATTCTCCCTGGGCATCAAATGTTTTCCTTCTGGAACAGTCATCTGAAATTCCATCTTAATCAGCTGTAGATCCATTTACGGTATGATGTGGCTCCCCTCTTCTCTCCAGAGTTGCTCCCTCCCAGCTTCTCACTCTCCCCTGGGTCATACAAAGGTTGGCATCACTTTAATTCATGTTTGCTACTTCTGTTTTCATTTCTGTTTTCTGGCCTGACTTTTGAGCCTGTATTCCAGTCAGGCCTGCCATTTCTTCTACCCTCATTTGTGAAATTATGCTGCTTGCCCCACCGTTCTACACAGACGGGAAGTAGATGAGTGAAGCTTTGAGAGTGGCAGCAAAGAGGGCGGCAACCAGGCACATTCGAGGTGGATGGGATCTTAATAGTCAGATGGGAGGGTATCATGGAATTTTACCTAGGGACCCAGGAGGGATGGTAGGGTGATCTCACTCACTGTGGCTTTAAGGAAATGGTACCCAGGGTGAGTCTAAAGGATTCATGTGTTTCAATAGATGAAAGACGGAAGAGCTGGGAAATGAAATCTGTGAAAAGAACAAGTGATGAAAAGGTGCAGAGCCAAGTCCACTGATCAGAAACCAGCCAGCAGGAGCATAAGCAGGATACAGAGAGGACAGAAAGGACAGGCTAGCAACAGAGCAGCAGGGCCCTGACAGTTCAGTGAGCATTCAGACTCACTGTAAAGAACTCCAGAGCTGTTAACAGACTCGCTATAAAGAACTCAGTAGCTGTTAAAACTCCTGGGACATGGGAGTAAAGTGAGTCTGCTCAGCTGCTCTAACAAAATGGCACAGGCTGGGAGACTTGGTCCACAGACACTTGCTTCTCACAGTCCTGGAAGCAGGGAAGGTTGAATATCAACGTGTGAGTAGGTCTGGTTTCTTCTGAAGGCTCTTGTTTTGTTGCATGGGTGACTGACCATCTGTGTTTACATAAGGTCAGCCTGTGTGTGCCTGTGCTCTAATCTCTTGTATAAAGATGCTGATCAAACTGGACTCAAGAATATCTAAGGACTCAACAGCCTTCACTTCATCTCCAGATAGAGTTGTGATATAAGGTTCTCAAAGCTTCAACATTTCTCCCATCCTGTGATGACTTAATTAAACTGCTGAATTAAGCAACTCTGGTTATTTAACCAGAGTTGGGACATCTCCATGAGGGATAACTCCATGTGGCCTCTGCCTTGGGGGATTCCTTGGTAACTAGGCTGTTATAGCCCAAAGCATCATCATTAGTAGAAAACTATTTGCTTCGTGTGAACATCTCTAGTTCCTCCTTGGCTCATTTCTCCTTGATTTCTCTGCCCAGTTTGGAGGTAGATTCTGGAGGGTTCTGGTGCAGAACCTGAGTGCTGGTGCTTTTCCCGGGAGAGCATGATATGTGCCCATGAAGCCTCCTCTTGGAAGTGTTAGCTGCTGCATACAATGACCTATATTTACAGCGACAAGGCAGGAAGGGAGGAGGGCCTATTAACTAGGGACTGTTGACTCTCCTACAAAGCTCTTTGGGTTTGTTTTGGCTTCAGTTATTGCCCTCCAGAGAAACAAGAAACAAGCCTAAATCACTGAGTCACTCTGACTCACTGTTTCCATGACCTACAGTCAACTTTGTTCATTATTAATACTGGACTTTTTTACCCAGAGGCCTTCCAGAATCCATCACCATGTGAGCATGGACACCTGACCTTTACCTGTGCATGCTGACTTGCTTGCCTGTTTCTGCATGCAGGTCACTCTTTCCTGTGAGAATATGTGTAGTTTCCCTTCAGTAAACCGACCCTTGCTTTCCTAATTTGAGGGGCTCTGCATTGAGAATGGTTCTTCCTTGCTGCAAATAAATTCTGGCCCGTTCCTACTGGCTGTGCTTGTCCGCTGTGTCCTCAGATACACAAGAACTTCAACAAGCCAGTATACTTTCCTGATAGTCAAACTTGCATCTGCTCTGCCTGGCTGTGTTGAGTCTTCAGAAGGGGCAGGACAAAAAGGAAAACTGTGAAGGGTCAAGAGAAGGCAAGCTAGATCTCTCACCCTGGGATCTAGTTTAAGTTTTCTGCTAGCTGAGCAAAGAACTCCACACGACTGATGAAGTCCAAACTGCCTGTACAAACAGTGCTTTTCTTTCTAAAGACATCTCAAATGAGGGTGTTAAAATCAACAAACTTGTTTGGCTGTTGAATGCTCCCAAAATATCTGCAGTCCTCGTGATGGCACCCAGACACCTTAAGCCCATTGGAGCCCGTTCTTTGGCTTTAGCCTCTAGAAACATGAACCAAAATTAATCTCTCTTTACTTCATTAAAGCAAACAAACAATGTCTACTTATGGCCAGAATGTTTGTGGTGTTGTATTTAATTGTGTCAGTAATCCATCTTGCAGTTTCATTTTCAAAGGAAAATTCTTTAAGAGAAGAGAAATGAGCCTGGAGCAGGCGAGAGAGCTCAGTTGGTACAGTGCCTCCCTGGACAGTGAGGACCTGACTTTGAGCAGGAGAGCTTGTGACAACAATGGGGTGTGTCTGTGCACGCTTGCAATACCAGTGCTGGGGGAAGCAGAGATAAATAGTTGCTGGGAGCAAACAGTGGTGGCCTCACACTTCCATTTGGTGTGAAGATTTAACACAGGTCCAAGAATCTAGTATATTCTGTTAAGGATTTCTGTGGTTTCTTTCTTTTCTAGCTCTAGATGGGAAAGGGGAGCAGAAAATGGGCTTAGTTGGTATTTATAAAACTGACAAATGCCTGTGTTCAGCAGATGATAAGCTCTGAAGGAACCCAAGAGGAGAGTCATAGGGTGGGAGACATGGAATGGTGCATTGCGAAATTAAGATTTATTAGGGAAGATAGGGAGTCACAAAGTGGCAAAACAAGGATTTATTTAGTGAGCTGGCTTAACAACAGAAAACATTAACTGTATTTACTAAATGCTTACTGTTCGTCAGGAATATCAGTTAGTTATTCATTATTAAACAAATGCCTCCAAATTCCATGCCTGCAAGTCAGACTCATCAGTTCTGAGTTTGATGATTGGTTCTGCTCCCTGCATGGGGATTTTAATTTGATTGGCGTATATGCTTGCAGCAGGCAAGTAGCTAATAAGAGACCTGTTGAATCTAACGTCAGCTAGGACTAGTTGGCTCTTCCACATAAGGTCTTCCATCCTCTAACAGGCTGGCTTGGTCTTGTCATGGCAAATCCCAGGAGCATGAGAGTGAGTGGATACTTGTCAGACCTCTGTAGGTCCAGGCTTAGGTCTACCACACTGCCATATTTGTTGTTTTATTGGATCCAATGCAAATCTGGTATGTACCCAGGGGGTCAAGAATCTGAAGCTACCTCCTGATATGAAGAGCTTCAAAACCCATAACAAAAGGGAAGAAGAGAGGCAGGAATGAGGTGTTGAGGGACACATGCTGACCTTGAGGGCTGATGGAGCACTGTGTAACACTGACATGCTCTTTCCTACTCTATAGTAAATAATCACAGGTTACTTTTGTGACCCGTTAATGCCCACTAAGAAAGACTGCCTAGGAAAACACCACTGACTGTGTTCCTGACGGTTAGAGTCCAGGGGTAGGAGACAGATGGAGAAATGGCTCAGCATTTAAGACTTGTTGTCTTGCAGAGGAACCATTTCTGTTCACAGCACCCACTTCAGGTGGCTCACAATTGCCTGTAACTCCAGGTTCAGGGGACTTCTAGTGGCTTCCATGGGCACCAGACATAGTCTCAGTACACATATTTGCACATAAGCAAAAACATTGAAAGGCATTTTAAAAATTAAAATTTAAGCAATTTTGTGTAAGAGAATGCAGTGGCCTTATACCCCAAAACAAAAGAACAGACCAAGGAAGTGTTGTGGAAGTTTTACTTTATGATATGTAAATATGTTTTTTGTCTCTAATCCCAGGTGTGGGATATGGGACTGATTCAGATTGCTCACAGCAGCAAACTATTTGCCTGATGCAAGCTCTGAGAGGGGATCTTGCCAGCTGCAGATAATTTAATTCTAAGGACTCTGACAGGGACTAAAGGCCAGAACCCAGCGAGAGAAGGGGAGCTCTGAGAAAGAAGGCTGCTGGTGCTCCCCCCTGCTGCTCCTGGTTGTTGTTGATACAGTTTGATAAGAAGTCAGAGATATCCTGAAATAAGGATTGGACTTGCCCCAAGGAAACTTATGACCCTAAAAAGCAGGAAGTAACAAAGGAAAACTATGCCCTCTCCTCCCATTAAACCTTCTTTCTCTTGTACCTGGTGTTGAGGTGTTGGAAGGGATTAGGATGGAGTAAGGAGAAAGAGGCATAAGAAACCAAAATCAAATAGTTTTAAAAAGTAATGCCAACAAGTGGCATCCCATGTTGGGCACCACCTGTAGACACTAGTTTTTCAAACTATTTGGGGGTTTCTTAACGCTTATACCTCCCTTCCAACCTCCCAACCCCAGGTAGGGAAAGAGAAGGTTGGAAGGAAAGGGGATGTAGCCCTCTTTACTTCTTCTGGCTGGTTAGGGTTGTAGGGTTCTTTCAGGAAGCAATAACAATCTCAGTTGTCAGGATATCCAGAATTCCAGGTAACCAGCAAACCAGCTAGCCAGCAAGTGCAGCAAGCAGTCCTCCTCCACCTCCTTCAAGCAGCCTTCTTCCTCTGGGATATCATGTTGATACCCCTCAAAGTCTTCAGAATTCAAATAATTCCAGAGACCATGCCCCTGCACTAGCAATAATCAGCTGTGGACAAACTAAAATCGCACACTTGGGGTTATAACAAAAACATAAGTGAGTTTTTAAGGAAACCAAAACTTCCATTACAGAGAATCTATTGTAATTCAGGGTCAGGGCTATCAGTATCTCCTGATATATTGGCACAGGGGCACTTCAGCCAGCTATCCGTATCCAGAGGCAGTGCATGCTATGTGAAAAGGGCCCTAAACACATTGTCGTATTTGTGGTCAAAGCACATAAATAAATATTATAAGATTTGTTGCCAAGTTTTATTTAGCACATTTCTGAGAATCCTGATGGAGAGAGCACACTTAGGTTTATCTGAGATGTGTCAGGAACACCTATTCTACAGAGGTTAAAAAGACTCTTTCTATGCTTTGGGTTACACAAAAGAGATTGTTGCTATTTCCAGCCAGGCCCTTCAGAGCTATAGAATAGTTTAAAGCTTCACATACTTCTATTCAAGACCAAAATATATGGTCAGAAAAAAAAAATAGAATGTCTGAAACAGATTTCTCTGAACATATTTTTATTACATAGTTCCAATTAGTCAATGGTTTATGGAATACTAAATATCTGACAACCCAGAAACAGTAGTGAGTAGAAAACTGGTCATCTCTCGGTGAAGCCAGTCCCATCTGCGTCTTTGTTTTCTGATTTCCCAAATAAGAAACACCTTTACAACTACTGTCAATATATGGGAGGCATAGATTTAGCGGGAAATTCTTGGGAGAATGCTTTTTTAATTATGAAATTCACAAACACGTAACATTCAAGCATATTTGCTTTTAAGAGTCAGCAATAGAGGGGTGGGGCAAGATGGCAGCGCCGGGAGGACTCTCATTCTGAGGAGCAGCACAGCAGGATTGGCACAGTGACCAGCAATCAGAACTCACAGCCATAAAACACAAGTGATTGTGTTTCACAGGTGAGAGGATACCCCACGGTGGGGGATTCAATCAGCTTTAACTCACCTGGCTAAATGCGAAAGAGATCCCGGTTCCGCCAGGCGCTTGGTCGTCAGCCCAGGGCTACATGCCAGCGTGAACTGGTGACGGTCCCAGACTGAACTGTGGGCCCACAGCACCATAGACTGGATTTCCCAGTCGAGAGATAACCCCATGGAGCAGGAAACAATTGGGACCGACCCCAGGTTACCCAGACATCCCCTGGAAAAGACTCAGGTTCCGCGGGTGCCCCAAGAGCCAGCCCGGACTCAGAGCTGGGACACAGGCACCTGCACGGAGCACTGCCTGCGCGCATGATTCCCGCCTCAGATAGAACTGTGGGCACCAGGGCACCAGGGCACCAGACTGCGTGTCTCTGGCAGGAGGAAACCCCCAGCAGAGGGGGTCAGCAGCTCTAACGCTTAGGACACCCAGCACCAAAACACTTCCTGGACTCACACAGACTCTAGTGCAGGCAGGAGCGCTGTGCTCTGCCGCCATTGTTGATGTCCCCTGGGGCACTGGGACACACAGCTGCATCCTCGGACCTGCAGGAGCCGAAGAGCCATTACAGCAGCCCTCGGATACTGTGCCAGGGATCGGCCAGTTGTCCCTGGCTGGACTGCCAAAACTGTGGGAATCCCTGATCCTTCAGGGGGGCGGCACCCACAGCATCTGGACCAGAGCGGTGCCTGCAGCCACCATCCCAGACATAGACACACAGCTTCTGGTCCAGAGTGAGGCACCCAGCCTCCAGACCAGAACAGTGCCCCCAGGCGCCAACTCAACCTAGGTGCACATTCTCCAGGACCAGAGCGGAGCAATCAGCCTCTGGCCCAGAGACTTGCTGAGTGCACCTCCCACATTCCTGGACAGAACTGTGCGCCCCAGGATAACAGACTGAGTTTCCCTGTTGCAAGAAAACCCCACAGCTAGGGAATCAGCAGTTTCTTCAAGAGGACTGTACATGGAAATTTAGTGAGCAGCAGCACACTAAATTTATAACAAGAAACCCAGCAGTGGGGCAGCTGTCTTGAGAAATTCTATGGGTAAGAGGAGTTCCCCCCCTGCCTAACATAGACCACAGCTACTACTCAGGGCTATAAACCTGAGGTGAGCAGTGGCAAACATGAGAAACACTGGCCATACAATGACTATAACCAAAAAGCAGAGAAGGACTCCTATAGGAAAAATCATCTTCCGGCCAAGGGGATACTCCCTACCTCAGGACTCGAGGAAGCACAGAAACTAATAGCCAACACCTAAATCAGCCCAATGGGTAGAGGTCAGCGTAAAGGCTCAACCAACAAAAGATAGAGCAATATGGCATCTCCAGAACCCAGCCATCCAGAGGCGAACAGCCCTGAACAATGCAGCATAATAGAAAATCAAGAAGATGACCTTACATCTATGTTGATGAAGAGAATAATAAAGGAAACAAATAAAATACGTAAAGAATTAGAGGAAGATAAAACCAAACAGATCATGACTATCGTAAAGAAATGGAGGAAGATAAAGACAAGCAGATTAGGGCCATCCGTGAAGAAATACGGGAAGATGCAGCCAAACAGCTTGTGGCCTTCAGAGAAGAAATAATTAAATCACTGAAAGAAATAAAAGAGACAGAGTTGAAGGAAATAAAAGAAAAAGAGGAAAATACAATCAGACAGGTGAAGGAAGTAAACAAAACAACTCAAGACCTGAAGATAGAACTAGAAAAATTAAAGAAAACACAAATGGAGGAAATAATGGAGAGGAAAAATTTAGGGAAGAAAACAAGAACTACAGAGGTAA
This sequence comes from Psammomys obesus, assembly GCF_907164565.1. Lineage (NCBI taxonomy): Eukaryota > Metazoa > Chordata > Mammalia > Rodentia > Muridae > Psammomys > Psammomys obesus. The sequence goes on from NW_026594428.1 coordinate 18,362,681, forward strand.
GCATAACCAACAGAATACAAGAAATGGAAGAAAGAATCTCAGGTGTAGAAGATACAATGGAAGAAATCAATGTATCTGTCAAAGAAAATGTGAAATCCAAAAAATTCCTGACACAGACCGTGCAAGAAATCCAAGACAATATGAAAAGACAAAACCTAAGAATAATAGGAATAGAGGAAAAAGAAGACTCCCTTCTCCAAGGCCCAGAAAATATTTTCAACAAAATCATTGAAGAAAATTTCCCCAAGTTAAAGGAGAGGCCAATAAGGATACATGAGGCCTACAGAACACCCAACAAATTTGACCAGAAAAGAAAATCCTCCCGCCACATAATAATCAAAACAGTAAATATACAGAACAAAGGAAAAATAATAAAAGCTGCAAGGGAAAAAGGCCAAGTAACATATAGAGGCAAACCCATTAGAATCACACCTGACTTTTCAACAGAAACTATGAAAGCCAGAAGGGCCTGGACAGATATCATGCAGACCCTAAGAGAACACAGATGTCAACCCAGGCTACTATACCCTGCAAAACTCTCAGTCCTCATAGACGGAGAAAACAAGATATTCAAGGACAAAAACAAATTTCAACAATACCTACACATAAATCCAGCATTACAGAAGATACTGGAAGGGAAAATACAACCCAAGAAAATTAGCTTCTGTCAAGAAAACACAGGAAATAATTAACCTTACTACAGCAAAACAAAAAGCAACCAAGCACACAACCTTATGACCACAGCCAACATCAAAATCAAAGGATCTAACAGCTACTTAGATCATTAATCTCTCTCGATATCAATGGACTCAACTCTCCAGTAAAAAGACACAGATTAACAGAATGGATACACAAAGAACACCCAGCAATCTGTTGCATACAAGAAACACATCTAAGGCACAAAGATAGACATTACCTGAGGGTAAAAGGTTGGAAGATGACTTTCCAAGCAAATGGACCCAAGAAACAAGCAGGAGTAGCCATTCTAATATCTGACAAAATAGACTTTCAACCAAAATTAATAAAAAGAGGTGGGGAAGGACACTTCATACTCATCAAGGGAAAATTCCACCAGGAAGACATCACAATCCTGAACATCTATGCCCCAAATACAAGAGCACCCACATTTGTAAAAGAAACATTGATAAAATTTAAACCACATATAGATC